>NW_026111183.1:2500-110000 GCF_024679095.1 Eriocheir sinensis | reverse complement strand
TACCCACATGCTGTCCAGAAGACCACCTATCAATCCGGACTCTAGATTCTAGGATTAAAGATGTGCTCCGGGAGGGCAGCATGAGCCAATGCAAGATGGCGTCACTATAAACACTCGCCGGCTCCTGAACGGGCTGGGCCGACCATCAGGGCCCACTTGGAAGAAGCCTTGGTCCGACCATCAGGATCCACCGGGAAGAAGCCTACCGGCGCGATAGGCTACGACCTAAGAAAAAAAAAAAAATTAAATATATATATATATATATATATATATATATATATATATATATATATATATATATATATATATATATATATATATATATATATATATATATATATATATATATATATATATATATCTATATATATATAAATATATATATATAAGAACATAAGAACGCAGGAGTCTGCAAGAGGCCGGTAGGCCTGTACAAGGCAGCTCCTTTGAACCTAAGCTCCCGTGTATCTAACCCCACCAAATATCGCTGTCCATGAATTTATCTAATCTATTTTTGAGTGTGACAATTGTATTGGCACTCACCACATGACTGCTAAGCCTATTCCACTCATCCACCACCCTGTTAGTAAACCAATTTTTGCCTTTGTCCCTGTTGAATCTGAATTTATCCAGTTTAAACCCATTACTTCGTGTCCTACCCGGTTCTCTTACCAACAAAACCTGATGAATGTCTCCCTTATTAAAGCCTTTCATCCATTTATAAACCTCGATCATGTCTCCACGCACCCTTCGCCTTTCTAGAGAATGCAAGTTTAACTGTTAGAGTCTTTCCTCGTATGGCAAGTTTCTCAACCCCTGAATCATCTTAGTCATCATCCTCTGCACCGATTCTAACATTTTGATATCCATTCTATAGTAAGGTGACCAGAACTGAACCGCATAGTCAAGATGAGGTCTTACTAATGCTAAATATAGTTTGAGAAAGACTTCGGCGCTTCTGTTGCTTACGCTCCTTGAAATAAATCCCAGTACCCTATTTGCTCGATTTCTAGCTTGAATGCATTGTGCCCTTGGACGGAGATCAGAGCTCAGTAAGACCCCTAAGTCCCTCTCGCACTCAGATCTGCTTATGAGAGTGTCATTTAAGCAATAGTTATTAGAGGGGTTGTTCTTACCTACACTCAGAATACAGCACTTCCCTACACTGAACTCCATCTGCCATTTATCCGCCCAGTCATACAATCTGTTTAGTTCACCCTGGAGAATACTAGCGTCCTGATCTGACTCAATTATATATATATATATATATATATATATATATATATATATATATATATATATATATATATATATATATATATATATATATATATATATATATATATATATACATATATATACTTCTCCTGAGTAGAGTACAGAGGAGTGGCCAAAAAGAGGTCAATTTCGGGAGGAGAGGTGTCCTGATACCCTCCTCTTGAAAGAGTTGAAGTCGTAGGCAGGAGGAAATACAACTGAAGGAAGATTGTTCCAGAGTTTACCAGCGTGAGTGATGAAAGAATGAAGATGCTGGTTAACTCTTGCATAAGGGGTTTGGACAGTATAGGAATGAGCTTGATTAGAAAGTCGTGTGAGGCGAGGCCGCTGGAGGGGGGGAGGCATGCAGTTAGCTAGTTCAGAAGAGCAGTCAGCGTGAAAATATCGATAGAAGATAGAAAGAGAGGCAACATCGCGACGGAATTTAAGAGGTAGAAGGCTATCAGTAAGAGGAGGAGAGCTGATGAGACGAAGAGCCTTAGACTCCACTCTGTCCAATAGAGCTGTGTGAGTGGAGCCCCCCCAAACGTGAGAAGCTCACTCAAAATGGCGAACCATAACCATGCCTCGGAGTCCCCGCCTGGGGGGAGGGGTCCTCAAATTCCCCCAGGGAAGACTCCCCTTCTGACTGGCGACTTGAGAGGTGTCTTGATAACTCCTCGAACCTCTTCCTTATCAATTTCTGCAACATTCGCAGTCTTCGTTCTAATTTTCATTCTGTGGAACATAATCTCTCCTCCTCTAAACCTCACCTTCTCTTCCTCACCGACACACGGGAGAGAGAGAGAGAGAGAGAGAGAGAGAGAGAGAGAGAGAGAGAGAGAGAGAGAGAGAGAGAGAGAGAGAGAGAGAGAGATTTACATAGATTTACATAGAAAATCAGACCACACAGACCCCATGGTCCAGACTAGGTGGTCTGTCCTTAAACCTAAGTGATTTTGCATTAATCAGATGGCTCCATAACGTTGCTTTTCTACTCTAGTTAATATTAAGTTGAAGGACGTGACGGTCGAGCTTGTTTTTAAAGGAGTCAATCGTGTTACACTGGACCACTGATGGTGGGAGCTTATTCCATTCTCGCACTACAACGTTGGTGAAGAAAAATTTGGTGCAGTCTGAATTTACTTGTCTACATTTGAGTTTTGTGCCATTGTTCCTAGTTCGCAAAGTGTCATCGATCATAAACAATTTTGTTCTGTCTACATTCGTGAAACCATTAAGTATTTTAGAACATTCGATCAGTTTTTCAAGAGAGAACATGTTAAGGGCGGAAAGCCTTTCTTCGTAGGATTTGTTGCGCAAGGAAGGGATCATTTTTGTTGCTCGACGCTGAACACCTTCTAGTTTAGCAATGTCCTTTGCATGGTGGGGAGACCAAAACTGTACCGCATATTCCAAGTGGGGTCTGACTAAGCTATTGTAGAGCGGAAGTATTACATCTTTATTCTTGAATAAAAAGTTTCTTTTAATGAAGCCCAACATTCTGTTCGCTTTATTTGCTGCATCGATGCATTGATGTGAGAATTTGAGGTTTGACGCGATTTTAATCCCCAGGTCCTTAACGCATTGAACGCTTGTGAGTTTAACGCTGAGTATTTCGTAATCGAACTTCTTATTTTTTGTTCCAACTTGAAGGACCTGGCACTTGTCTACGTTAAAGGGCATCTCCCATTTATCCGACCAAGCTGAAATTTTGTGCAGATCCTCTTGGAGGCTTTGCCTGTCTTCGTCAGTGAGAACCGAGTTACCAATCTTTGTGTCGTCTGCAAATTTACTAATGCGATTATTGAGTCCAACATCCACGTCGTTGATGTAAATAATGAAGAGCACTGGGCCAAGAACCGAGCCCTGAGGGACCCCACTAGTGACCGGCGCCCACTCTGAGTTAAATCCGTCAATCACAACTCTTTGTTGTCTGTTGCTCAACCAATTCGCGATCCATTGGTTTACTTGACCGTCAATGCCTATTTGCTTTAATTTATAAAGTAATTTATGATGCGGACTTTATCAAACGCTTTCTGGAAATCAAGATAAACTACGTCCACTGATTTGGTTACGTCATAAATTGAGAAGAGATCGTTATAAAAGGTCAGTAGGTTTGACAGGCAGGATCTTTTGTTACGGAAGCCATGTTGTGAATCTCCAATTAATGAGTGGCTTTCGAGGTAACTCACAATTTTGTCTCTAATTATGCTCTCGAGTAGCTTACCTACAATTGAAGTTAGACTAATGGGTCGGTAGTTACCTGGTATTTTTTTGTCTCCTTTCTTAAAAATCGGTGTCACGTTAGCCTTTTTCCAATCCGAAGGGACGATGCCTTGTCGCAAGGACATATTGAATACGGTAGTGAGGGAGGAGAGTATTTCGCTCTTTGTTTCTTTAAGCAGTATAGGATATACTTTGTCGGGTCCGGGACTTTTATTTGTTTTAAGTGAATGGAGAGCTTTAAGGACTTCATCGTTGTTATTTCAAAATTAGGCAGTGCATGCTCGAGATTTACAATAGTACTGGTGTTGGTGGTAGCGAGAGGAAGACTGTTAGTATTAAACACCGAGGAAAAGTAATTGTTTAAGAGGTTTGCAATGTGTTGGCTGTCAGTCACTAGTGCACCGTCGCTGTTTGTTAAAGGTCCAATACCACTTTTGATCGCCTTTCTGTTGTTTATGTAACTGAAGAAAGATTTCGGATTATTTTTACAGTTGGCTGCAATATTTTCTTCATATCTACGCTTTGCCTGACCTACTAGTCTTTTTACTCGTCGCCTGGCATCATTATAAAGTCTAATGTTTTCGGGCGTGCTTTGTTCTTTCTTTAACCTGTAAAACAATTTTCTTTCATTGACTGATTGTTTAATTTCGCTATTAAACCACGGTGGGCTTTTATTAGTGTTAATTCGCTTCTCGCACAAGGGGACGAATGTGTTCTGCTGAGTGAGTAAGTGATTTTTAAAGCTTAGCCAGGCTTCATCTACGTTGCCGTCATCTGATAGTTGTATTTCTGTTAGTTTTTGTCGGATTTCTACGAAGTTAGCTCTTTTGAAATTGGGCACCTTTACTTTATTTTCAGTCACTGATGATTGAGCTCTAATGTCGACGCGCACTAATTTATGATCGCAAGAACCGAGGTGTTCACCTACCGTGACACTACTGACTAGGTTATCTTGGGTCGTTATAACAAGGTCGAGTATATTATTTTGTCGAGTTGGCTCAGAAACCATTTGGCTTAGATAATTTTCTTCTAGAAATTCGATCATTCCATGTGACTCGCCTTCTGTACCTGACAGTGTCGCCCAGTCGATATGGAGGAGGTTAAAGTCTCCTAATATCAGTGAGTCGTTGTTATTAAGTGACTGCCTTAAGACGCTGTACATTTCAAGGTCGTCATCGAGTGATTGCCCGGGAGGTCTGTAGGTGACAGATATATTTAAATTGACTTTTGCAATGTTTACTCGCACGCACAAATGTTCAACGTTACTGTTTCCCGGTGTTTTGTCAGTGGGTTGCAAATAGCTTTTGACATAAAGGGCGACGCCACCGCCTCTACGGTTTACACGATCTTTGTTGAAGAGTCTGTAGCCATCTATGTTGTATTCGGAACTTAAATCAATATTTGTGGTGTCGATAAATGTTTCGGTTATAGCAATTATGTCAAAATTTTCTGTTAGAGCAAGACATCTCAGTTCATCAAATTTGTTTGTTAGGCTACGCGCATTGAAACTAAGGATTTTTAAGTTATCTAGAGGCTTGTTTATAGAGGTGGTGGTACTTGCGGGATCACGGTTACGGGTTTGTTGCGATGCACGGCGTCTATTTACACGGGCGGGGTGGAGGGACGTGGCCGTGACTCGTTTTTTGCTCGGATGACACGTACTGCGTCGTTGAGGAGCCTTCCGAATCTGGCTGCCCCGATGGGAGAAAGGTGCAATCCGTCCTCACTTTGTCCATAGAAACTGTCCCATGCGTTCAAGAACTCCACGTCAAGCTCCCTACAAAGAGTCTGTAAGCGGTTGTTTAGGCTGAAGGCCTTACTGAAAAAGTCGCTCTCCGCCCAAGTCCGTGGTAGAACTCCTGAAATCAAAATGTTAGGGGATTTAGACTTATACTGCTGGATGAGCCTACGGTACTTCTCCAGGAGTTCCTCAGACCGGGTCGTGGTGACGTCGTTCGTACCTGTGTGAATAACAAACAGTGAATCATTAGTAGCCTGGGGGGAGATCTCCTCAAGAGCAGCAGTTATATCGTCGATCCCAGCACCAGGATTGCAATAGTTCCGTCTTCGACGAGGAACTCTGCAGCAGAACTCAACGACCTGCTGGCGAATCATGGAGTCACCCACCAGGAAGGTGCTCTCCTGCTCGTCCTTCTCCTCCAGAATGGCAAACCTGTTGAAGCAATGAACAGGATAAATCGCTTGTCTGGCTGGTTTGGCTCCTCCATTCACGACGGTGAAGCCATCATGGGCGGTGCCACTAGCATCCTCCCGTTGCATGGTGTTGTCCGCTGGTGTCGACGGTACCGCTGAAGCCAAGGGGGCGATTGGAGAAGGGTTAGGCACCACAGCAACGTTAGCCTGGATGAATTCCTGCAAGGAGGCAACAGTGCGAGAAAGCTCTATTATTTTATTCTGACCTGCTTCCATCTTCTCTTCTTGCTCCTGCAGTCTTGTCTCGAGATGCTGCCTGGTGAGAGAAAGCTCTATTATTTTATTCTGGCCTTCTTCCATCTTCTCTTCCTGCTCCTGCAGTCTTGTCTCGAGATGCTGCCTGGAGAGATACAGTCGACGGACAGCAGAACGCCCTGTAAAAAAGTGAGCTGAGAAGCTACCGTTACAAGTACTGCACTTCTTAGGCGCCATCTTAGATGAAATGAAAGAGATAAAAACACAGAGTGAAGGGGATCAGGAAAGGGGGTTAGGTGTGTGAGAGGTAGTTTAGTAATGGAGGAAAAGTGAGAAAGAGGAGGAGTAGGAAGGGATGTGAGGTGAGTAAAGAGGGGGAAAGGGAGGCGGTGAGTGAGGTGTGTGAGATCAAGGAGGGTTAGGAAATAGGTGAGGTGAGTGAGAGGGAGTTTGGGAAAGGAGGTAAGTGGGAGAGAGAGAGAGAGAGAGAGAGAGAGAGAGAGAGAGAGAGAGAGAGAGAGAGAGAGAGAGAGAGAGAGAGAGAGAGAGAGAGAGAGATTTACATAACCTGACATAGATAATCAGACAACACATACCCTATGGTCCTGACATGGTGGTTTGTCCTCAAATCTAAGTGAAATTATATTACTCAACTGGCACCCAAACTTGGAATTTCGCAAAGTGTCAACTATTATAAACAATATCGATTTGTACACATTCGTACATCCATAAGTATTTTAAAATATTTGATCGGTTTTCCTCGGTGGCGACGTTTCTCAAGAGGAAACATGCTACGGGTTGAGAGCCTTTCATAATAAGGTTTGTTGCGCAAGGAAGGTCGCTTGACGCTCAACACCTTCTAATTTACCAATGTTCTTTGCATGGTGGGGTGACCAAAACTGTACCGCACATTCCAAGTGAAGTCTGACTAAGCTATAGTAAAGCGGGAGTATTACATCTTTATTTTATAATAAAAAGTTTCTTTAGATGAAGCCCAGCATTCTCTTCATTTTATTTGCTGCATCGATGCATTACTGTGAGAATTTAAGGTTTGACACGATTTTGATACCCAGGTCCCAGACGCACTGAACGCTTTTGAGTTTAACGCTACGCATTTCGTAATCGAACCTCTTATTTCTTGTTCTAACTTGAAGAATCTGGCACTTATCTACATTAAAGGGCATCTCCCTTCTATCTGACCAAGCTGAAATTTTATGCAAGTCTTCTTGGAGACTGTCTGTCTTCGTCAGTGAGGACGGAGTTACCAATCTTTGTGTCGTCTTCAAATTTTAGCAATGAGATTATCGAGTCCAACGTCCACATCGTTGATGTAAATAATAAAGAGCACTGGGCCAAGAATCGAGCCCTGAGGGGCACCACCAGTGACCGGCCCCCACTCTGAGTTAAATGCGTCGATCACCATTCTTTTTTTTCTGTTGCTCAACCAATCTGCGATCCACTGGTGTACTTGACCGTCAATACCTAGTTGCTTTAATTTAGAGAGATAATAATGGTGTTTATCTTTATCAAACGCTTTCTGAATATCCAAATATGCTACATCCAAGAATTTGGTTACGTCATAAACTGTGAAGATGTTGTTGTAAAGGTACTGTCAGTAAGTTTGATAGGCAGGATCTCTTGTTACGGAGGCCATGTTGTGAATCCTTTATTAATGAGTGACTCTCAATATAACTCACAATTTTGTTTCTAATTATGTTCTCGAGTAGCTTACTAAAGTTGGACTAGTGACCCTGTAATTATCCGTAAATTTTTTATCTCCTATCTTAAAAATCGGTATTACGTTAGCCTCTTTCCAATCCAAAGGGACGGCGCCTTGTCGTAAGGACATATTAAATACGGTTGTGAGAGAGGATAGTATTTCGTTCTTTTTTTCTTTAAGTAATAAAGGATATAATTATATCGTCTGGTCCTGTGCTTTTACTTGTTTTAAGGGACTGAAGAGCAATCATTTTTGTTTTTGTTTTTTTACAGCTAAGGGAACAACTCAAGGGCGTAAAGAAGAAGAATAAAAAGCCCGCTACTCACTGCTCCTGAATAGAGGTCAAAGGAGTGTCCAAAAAGAGAGATCAATTTCGGGAGGAGAGGTGTCCTGATACCCTCCTCTTGAAAGAGTTCAAGTCGTAGGCAGGAGGAAATACAGATGAAGGAGGATTGTTCCAGAGTTTACCAGTGTGAGGGATGAAAGAGTGAATATGCTGATCGACTCTTGCATAAGGGGTTTGGACAGTATAGTGATGAGCATGAGTAGAAAGTCGTGTGCAGCGGGGCCGCGGGAGGGGGGGGAGGCATGCAGTTAGCAAGTTCAGAAGAGCAGTCAGCATGAAAATATCGACAGAAGATAGAAAGAGAGGCAACATGGCGGCGGAATTTGAGAGCTAGAAGACTATCAGTATGAGGAGGAGAGCTGATGAGACGAAGAGCCTTTGACTCCACTCTGTCAAGGAGAGCTGTGTGAGTGGACCCCCCCTCCCCCCCCCCATACACACACACACACATGAGATGCATACTCCATACGAGGGCGGACAACGCCCCTGTAAATGGATAGCAACTGTGCGGGGGAGAAGAACTGGCGGAGACGGTACAGAACGCCCAGCCTCGAGGAAGCTGATTTAGTAAGAGATGAGATATGAAGTTTCCAGTTGAGATTTTTAGTTAAGGATAGACCGAGGATGTTTAGTGTTGAAGAAGGTGATAGCTGAGTGCTGTCAAAGAATAGGGGATAGTTGTTTGGAAGATAGTGTCGAGTGGATAGGTGGAGAAACTGTGTTTTTGAGGCGTTGAAGGACACCAGGTTCCTCTTTCCCCAATCGGAAATAATAGTAAGGTCTGAGGCTAAGCGTTCTGTTGCCTCCAGCCTTGAATCGTTTAGTTCCTGTAGGGTGGGTTTCTATTAAAAGAAGTACTTCATTGGTAGTTATTTCAAGGTTAGGCAATGCATGCATGGGATTTACAGTAGTGTTATTGTCTTCGCTGGTGTTGGTAGTGGTGGCGGTACGACTACTATATAATTATATTCTTTAGTAATAATACTGAGAAAAATATTTGTTTAACAAGTTTGCAAAGTGGTGGCTTTCAATCACTAATTCGCCGTCACAATTAAGGGTCCAATTCCACTTCTCATCGCCTTCCTGTTGTTTATATACATGAAGAAAGATTTTAGATTATTTTCACAGTTGGCTGCAATGTTTTCTTCATATCGACGCTTTGCCTGACATACTAATCTTTTAACTCGGCGCCTGGCTTCATGGTATAGTCTTATGTTTTCGGGCGTGTTTTGTTCTTTATTTAACCTGTAAGACAATTTTCTCTCCTTACCCGTGTTTAATTTCGCTATTAAACCAAGGTGGGCTTTTATTAGTTTTACTTCGCTTCTCGCACAAGGGGACAAATGTGTTCTGCTGAGTGAGTAAATGATTGTTAAAGCTTAGCCAGGCTTCCACTACGTTGCCATTATCTGATTGTTTTATTTCCGTTAGTTTTTGTCGGATTTCTACGAAATTTGCTCTTTTGAAATTGGGCATCTTTACTTTATTTTCAGTCACTGATGTTTGAGCTACAATGTCGACGCGCACTAATCTATGATCGCAAGAACCGAGGTGTTCTCCTACCGTGATATTACTGACTAGGTTATCTTGGGTCGCTATAACAAGGTCCAGTATGTTATTTTGTCGAGTTGGTTGAGTAACCATTTGGCTTATGTAACTTTCTTCCAAAAAATCAATCATTCTATGTGACTCGCCTTCTGTACCTGACAGTGTCGCCCAGTCGATATGGGGAGGTTAAAGTCTCCTAATATCAGTGAGTCGCTGTTATTAAGTGACTGCCTTAAAACGCTGTACATTTCAACATCATCGAGAGAGAGAGAGAGAGAGAGAGAGAGAGAGAGAGAGAGAGAGAGAGAGAGAGAGAGAGAGAGAGAGAGACTAAACCTAGCCTTCCGGTTCAAGGTCTTGAACGAATTAAAAATGCAGACACGTTTCTGAAACTGAATCCGTGGAGGTGATGGCGGGAGTGTCCGTGCCGGGGGGCGAGGGTGGCGGGGAGGGACAGCTCTATGGTTATATAATGACAGGCTGAGAGCTGAATGATACCATTCCTCTTCCGGGGGTCGTTAGGAGAAGATGGGCCGTCACATGTATTGGCTGGCATTTGCCTTCTGCACCCTCGCTCTTGCGTCCTCGAAGGTAAGTGATATATATATATATATATATATATATATATATATATATATATATATATATATATATATATATATATATATATATATATATATATATATATATATATATATAGATATATATATATATATATATATATATATATATATATATATATATATATATATATAATGTATACACTGTGAGTACGTAGGAAAACCCCCACCGAAACAGGAGTATGTCACTCTCGATGAGTTATTTACGGGAATCGAGGAGAGTGCTGCAACCCACCAAAGACTCTTCCTGTCTCCTTTCTTTCGGTTTCCCAGTTGTCTCATCAACACCAGAGATTAGTTCAGAATGCTCTCTAAAGACAAATCCTCTTACTATCCACTTAACACTACATACATGAAGCAACGCATACCATTTCTGATTTTTTTTTCAAAATTTATGATTGCTTCACTAGAAAATGCCTCAGAGTTCCCGTTTAGAGGGGGGGAGCACAAATGCCCCCGAGAGGACTCCCCTTTTGGCTTTCGATCTGAGAGGCGTCTTGATAGCTCCTCTTTTTTTATATATCAACTTCTGCAACATTCGCAGTCTTCGTTCCAATTTTCATTCTGTGGAGCATCATCTCTCCTCCTGTAAACCTCACCTTCTCTTCCTCACCGAGACACAGATCTCGGCGGCTACTGACAGCAATGTTGTTGCCTCTCTTTCTATCTTCTATCGATATTTCCACGCTGACTGCTCCTCTGAACTTGCTAACTGCATGCCTCCCCCCCTCCCGCGGCCCCGCTGCACTCGACTTTCTACTCATGCTCATCCCTATACTGTCCAAACCCCTTATGCAAGAGTTAACCAGCATCTTCACTCTTTCATCCCTCACGCTGGTAAACTCTGGAACAATCTTCCTTCATCTGTATTTCCTCCTGCCTACGACTTGAACTCTTTCAAGAGGAGGGTATCAGGACACCTCTCCTCCCGTATTTGATCTTGCTTTCGGCCACCTCTTTTGTTTCTTTTTTAGGAGCAGCGAGTAGCGGGCTTTTTTTATTATTGTTTTCTTTTTTGTGTGTGCCCTTGAGCTGCCTCCTTTGTTGTAAAAAAAAAAAAATCTCTACTCTGTTAATACTATCTCTATCCCCAATTTCAATCCGAAGCTGGATGTTGTGTCTACGTACGCAACGACATCACATGCTCTCGTGATGACCTAGACTTCATAATTTTCCATCATCTGGCTAATACTTCATTGTCACTATTACTAAATAAATTTGTGCGGTTTATTTCTCAATTAACTGTATCAAGTATGTTAAATTCTTTGACCACTTGAACTCTTATGTGGGACACATCTTGACTCTGTCTCCCTTCGTTGAAATCTCCATCTTAGGAGATTTCAATGTTCACCACCAGCTTTGACTTTCATCTTCTTTCACTGACCAGCCTGGTGAACAAGCCTACAACTTTGCTTTCGTCAACGATCTAGAGCAGTTAGTTCAGCACCCTACACGTATTCCCAACCGTCTTGGAGACAGGCCCAACATACTAGACCTCTTCCTTACCTCTAACACTGGGATTTTCAGTCACCACCGAGTGGCCTAAGACTACCCCCATGCTGTCATGACGACCACCCATCAACCCACACTATAGAAAAAAAATCCAAGTCATTCAGGAATGAGCTCTTGTGTTGAGCATGAGCCAAGACAAGATGGCGCCACTATAAACACTTGCCTGCACCAAGATGGGCTGGGGCCGACCACCAGGCCCCTCAAGATAGCCTACCGGTGCTACAGGCTCCTATGTAAAAAAATATAATTAAATAATATAAAAATGAAACTAAATCTCCCACAAATATTCCTTGAATAAAAATTCATGTACTAAACATAAGTCACAAAGAAATGAAGGTGTTCATTTCTGTTCTGTTGTTGAGAGTACTTGACATCTAAGTACATTCGCATTTTTAGCGAATCAAAACCGGATGTGAACAATTAATATGTTTCAAGCAGTTATTAGAAGGAACATATTCTCTGAAATTCATCACTATCTCCACACTTATGACACTTTAGATCTGCTGGGAGTCGGCAAATTGGGGATGTCAATGAGATGTCCAGGTGGTGGAGGTGTAAAGAGGAGAGTACACTAGATGGTAAGGAAGACCATGATGGTGTATGCACAAAAGTGCCCTGCAGGAAAGCCAGAGTTGCTGAGTTTCATGACCTAACCACTAACCAGTCAGGTGTCGGAAATGTAAAGCTGTTCTCCGTGTTCACAGTCTGCGCCACTTAGTAAAAGGAAGCTCTTCACTGCAATTTGTCCACTATTCATGGAATAACGATATTTTCCTATAAAATGCTTTTGTATATGAGTTATGTATTTATTTCTGTTCTAATAGAATTATGCTAAAAAACACATAACTTAATACTGATAGGAGACATGTTGACACGAATACAGAAAAAAAAATTTCTGGAATATAAAGAAAAGTTTTTTTAACAACGACTTCGTTGTGTCATTGCCCAATGTTACCTCTAGGTGACACCCTTTTTGTGCAAAAAGTAGAATATATAGAAGAAAAAGTTCTCCGTAAAAGTTGCTTAAAATTGTATTATCAAATATATATATTGTAACTGGACAAAGAAAACTTGATAAAATATGAAATGGGCTTTCTTCGGTTAATAACAGCGACTCACTGATATTAGGAGACTTTAACCTCCCCCCATATCGACTGGGTAACACTGTCAGGTACAGAAGGAGTCACATAGAATGATCGAATTTTCAGAAAATTACCTAAGTCAAATGGTATCTGAACCAACTTGACAAAATAACTTACTAGACCTTGTTATAGTAACCCTAGATAGGTTCTTGAGATCATAAATCAGTGCTCCTCGACATTAGAGCTCGAACAACAGTGACTGAACATAAATTAGAGGTGCCAAATATCAAAAGAGCTAATTTCGTATAAACTTCTTATTTAAGAATAAAGATGTAATACTTCCGCTCTACAATAGTTTAGTCAGACCCCACTTGGAAAATGCTTTACAGTTTTGGTCTCCCCACCATGCAAAGGACATTGCTAAATTAGGTGTTCAGTGTCGGGCAACGAAAATGATCCCTTCCTTGCACAACAAATCCTACGAGGAGAGGCTCCGAGGGAAAATGATCGAATGTTTTAAAATACTTGATGGTTTCACGAATGTAGACAGATCAACATTGTTTATGATCGATGACACTTTGCGTACGAGGAACAATGGCTTAAAACTCAAATGTAGACAAGTAAATTCAGACTGCACCAATTTTTTTTTTCACCAACGTTGTAGTGCGAGAATGGAATAAGCTTCCACCGTCAGTAGTCCAGTGTAACACGATTGAATCCTTCAAAAACAAGCTCGACCGTCACTTCCTTTAACTTAATATCAACTAGAGTTGAAATGCATCGTTTTGGAGCCTTTTGATTAATGTAGAATCACTTAGTCTGACCACCTAGTCTGGACCATGGGGTCTGTGTGGTCTGATTTTCTATGTAAATCTCTCTCTCTCTCTCTCTCTCTCTCTCTCTCTCTCTCTCTCTCTCTCTCTCTCTCTCTCTCTCTCCATTATATACACTGGATATATCTTTTGCTAGTTTATTTTGTTTCATTATTTTCTTCTCATTTATATATATATATATATATATATATATATATATATATATATATATATATATATATATATATATATATATATATATATATATATATATATATATATATATATATACACAGGTTGAAAACCACTGCCCCAGGGGAGGGCCACAGCAGGAGAGTCGCCATTTATACCTGTGAGCATGAAATTAGCGATAAAAGATAGAAAGTGAAGCAATATCGGGGTGGAGTTTGAGGGGAGGAAGCTTGCGAGAAAGAGCAGGGCAGTTGTCAAGACAAAGAGCCTTCGACTTCACTGTCCAAAAGGGACATGAGTGGATCCCCCCACATGTGAGATGCATATTCCATATGGGGATGGACAAGGCCCTTATAAATAGATAGCAACTGTGAGGGAGAAAAGATCTGGCCAAGACAGTACAGAACACCTAACCTCAAGGATGCTGATTTAGTAAGAAAGGAGCTATGAAGTTTCCAATTCAGATTTTTAGATAGGTAAAGGCCAAGAATATTAATTGTGGATGAAAGGGACAGTTGAGTGTTGTTGAAGAATAGGGGATAGTTATTTGGAAGGTTGTGTCAAGTTGATAGGTGAAGAAATTGAGTTTTTGAGGCATTGAGGGAAACTAAGTTTCTTTGCCCCAATCGGAAATGATAGTAAGGTCAGCGGTTAATCGCTCTGCAGCTTTTAACCTAGAGTCCTGCAATTTCTGTTTTCCCTGCCAATCTTACCTTTGTTTCTTGTACTTCAGTCAAGGACTTCCCTTGAAAGGGAACTTGTCTAACGCCTGATTTTTTTTTCTTTCTTTTTCAGTACTGTCAATTTAAATGTGGACCATCAGTTTGAAAATAATGCGGTATGTGTGCTCTTCCGCTGTCTTATCCAGAACACCTATATCATCGCACACAAAAGTTTAAGTTCTGAGGACAATGTTTGTGTGCACACTTGCAGTTATATAATCTTACCAGAACAACTTTCATGAACAGTTTATAAATGAGTACTGCTGAAATAAAGTCAATGAGTTATTATAATAGGGCTGAATCAAACATTCATTTTGTCAGGATCAAAATCATGTTTGTTTCTCCTTTGATCTTGTAGAATTCTAAACTGTAGCAGTAATAGCATCAAGTGGATATGAGGTATATAATTCTTAAGAGTTTGTTTAAGTTTTTGTATTGTATTAATGGAATCTGCTTGTTTAATAGACGAATACAGTGTATGGTTTACTAATCTCGATTGTCTAAAAGTATTATACTATGAAATCATAAGTCTCACCAAGGTAAATGGTTTTAGGTAACAAAGGAACTTTTTGTATTTAGTGGAACTATTTCTTAATGAAGGCTGTTACGCTGCTGCTCTGCGGTAGATGTATCGGTGAGCTCGGTAGTGACCCGCCGCTCACAGCAGGGCGGGGACGGACGTCCGTCATGGTCGACGGCTACTTTATAAATGACTTATTTCACTCCGAAGGGCGCCCCATGCATAGTTGTTGGTGATTTTTGACTGTAAGTGACATTTAGTTCCTCAAAATAGATATACTGAATGATATACTAGGCGATATAAGTTTTTAGGAAAGTAACGAGTGTCGGAGCATGTCCCCATTGGATAATGTATGAGGGAGAGAGATCCTCTACAATAGTTTAGTCAGACCCCACTTGGAATATGCGGTACAGTTTTGGTCTCCCCACCATGCAAAGGATATTGCTAAATTAAAAGGTGTTCAGCGTCGGGCAACGAAAATGATCCCTTCCTTGCGCAACAAATCCTACGAAGAAAGGCTTTCCACCCTTAACATGTACTCTCTTGAGAAACGTCGCCTCCGAGGAAAACTGATCGAATGTTCTAAAATACTTAATGGTTTCACGAATGTAGACAGATCAACATTGTTTATGATCGATGACACTTGGCGCACGAGGAACAATGGCGTAAAACTCAGATGTAGAGAAGTAAATTCAGACTGCACCAAATTTTTCTTCACCAACGTTGTAGTGCGAGAATGGAATAATCTTCCACCATCAATGGTCCAGTGTAACACGATTGACTCCTTCAAAAAAAAGTTCGACCGTCACTTCCTTCAACTTAATATCAACTAGAGTAGAAATGCAACGTTTTGGAGCCTTCTGATTAATGTAAAATCACTTAGGTTTAAGGACAGACAACCTAGGCTGGACCATGGGGTCTGTGTTGTCTGATGTTCTATGTAATTCTATGTAATTCTCGCCGCGGACTCGTCGTTTTGCCGGGGTGCGGTACGATATACTGGATCGGTCACTTGACTCTGACGTGATACAGATCTAGGCTCACAGTGACTGACCGATCAGCGAGGCTCGTTTCTTGTTGGTGCCTCTCTGCAGGCGCATGATTCCTTCCTTCACAGACGATGCTGAGTAATTAAATTCTTTGACTGTTCAGGTGTTTATTAGACTGCTTAGAGGGCACGTGTGACTGACTGACTTGTTCTTCTACTCTTCACTTGCTCGCTATAGATTGCTTTGAGTGAAGCTTAAACTCCTCTGCTTGGTAATGATTTGTAAGTGCACATTGTAGGTAGTTCTTTGAATAAACCAGATTTGTCTTCATGGCTTTCGGGCCTTGACTTTCTTACTTTTCAATAGTTTGAATGTGGAGGTCAATTACTGATTCAACTTCAACATATCTTACTCAAACGTTTCAACAAGATCTGAACCACTACTATTCTTAAAGGAGGGGCAGAACGCTGATCAAAATTTGGAGCTAAAATTCAATGGACCATAATGGGTAAGTTGTCTAATAGTGGTTACTGCTGGTATGCTCCAGTTCGATCAGCTATCTAATTAAGGGTACCTATAAGATGAGGTATGCTGTAGTAGCTCACGCCCGTTCGGTAGTTGTCCTCCTACCTACTCCTACTAATGCAAAATAATAGCCTAGTTTCGTAAATGCAAAATAATAGCCTAGTTTTGTAAATGCAAAATAATAGCCAAGTTTCCAAAATGCAAAATAATAGCCTAGTATTGTAAATGCAAAATAATAGCCAAGTTTCCAAAATGCAAAATAATAGCCTAGTATTCTTAAATGCAAAATAATAGCCTAGTTTCGTAAATGCAAAATAATAGCCAAGTTCCCGAAATGCAAAATAATAGCCTAGTTTCCTAAATGCAAAATAATAGCCTAGTTTCCAAAATGCAAAAACAATAGCCTAGTTTCCTAAATGCAAGATAATAGCCTAGTTTCCTAAATGCAAAATAATAGCCTAGTTTCCTAAATGCAAAATAATAGTCTACTATTCTTAAATGCAAAATAATAGCTTATTATTATTGCTAAATGTAAAATAATAGCTTACTATTCCTAAATGCAAAATAATAGCTTATTAGTCCTAAATGCAAAATAATAGCTTATTATTCCTAAATACAAAATGATAGCCTAGTATTCCTAAATGTTAAATAATAGCCTAGTATTCCTAAATGTTAAATAATAGCCTGTTGTTTCTAAATGCAATTTAATAGCTAGTATTCTTGAATCCAAAATAATAGGGTATTCCTAAATGCAAAATAATAGGGTATTCCTAAATGCAAAGTAATAGCCTAATATCCCTAAATGTGAAATAATAATGCATAGTATTCATGAATGCAAAATATTTATTGCATATTATTCTTAACTGCAAAATAATAGCCAAGTAATTCATGAATGCAAAATAATAGAATAGTAGTCGTAAATGCAAAATAATAGCCTGGTTTTACTAAATGCAAAATGAAAATTATAAGCTACTGTAAAGTTATTATGTATTTCACTTGGCTACTTCATTGGCTTATTGGCAGGCTATTACAGATTGTAAAGCTCTTTCCACTTCCAATTTATTACATAAGTTATAGATACTGTATAACATGCAGAACAGTTTACAGCCTTACACCATACGAATAAAATCCAATATTCCTCGAAACAACTTACCTCGTTCCCTCGTTGTGTGCTGGAACGCAAAGGCAAAGCGCCTTGGGACTTTGGAAGTCACAGAGCAGGAGGGAAGCATATACAATCACTCTCCGTAGCTCTGGAATAAATTACTTTCTCCCAAACCCTCCGTGACCTCTCGAGAAACCTCAAACGACCCCCCAGGGGGTCACAACCCCCAGGTTAAGAACCACTGCTCTAGTGTGTGTCTGTGTTTGTACATACCTTTCTCTCTTTTACACAATTACAACTCTGTGGTGGCGATCTAGATCTCTATTCACTACTAACCGTGCTGAGTTTCCTCCAGGACAAGATGGTGACCGTGACCCGCACACTCCGCTTGCCACGCCACGACGTCTGACTGTTTTGTGTTTTGAATTTTCAGTGTGGCGGCGGTGTCACGGGCAAAATTGAGCCTCGGGCAAAACTGAGCCTCGGGCAAAATTGAGCCCGGGCATCCACATGCCTCTGTTATCTTAGCTCAAGCTCGTGTATGTGGGGTTCTTTTCCACTGATATGGCGTCTAGAACTAGCATGATCATCATTCTTTATTATGATGACAAAGACCATGTCAAAATTTGCCTCATTAAATAAGAAATTACATAAAGTTCGGCAGTTTTTCCTCGTCGCCAAGCCATCCTCCAGCAGCGCTCCGACACCCATGATCGCACATTCATTTTTCTCAGAAAATAGGATATCAATCACATTTTCATCAATATATTTCCACAGGTGAATATTTAGGCCATGTTCACACCAAGTTGCGACACCTGAGATTCATTAATAATGGCAGGGGAAGGAAAAATATAGGCCCCTGTCATTGGCAAAATTGAGCTTCAGGCAGAATTGAGCCTGGGCATCTATATGCCTCAGATTTCTTCGCTATTATATGTTGTAAGATCGTTCTGTTGACATGTATAGGTAAATTAACGTTTACTGTATCTACATAGAGAAGGAAAACGCAAAATTCGCCCTAGTAAATCAGAAATTAAATAAAGTTCGGCAGCTTTTCCTCGTCGCCAAGCAATCCTCCAGCAGCGCTCTTACACCCATGATCGCACATTCATTTTTCACAAAAAAATAGGATTCCAAACACATTTGCATCAACATATTTCCACAGGTGAATACTTAGACCATGTTCATACCAAGTTGCGACTCCTAAGATTCATTAATAATGACAGGGGAAGGAAAAATGTAGGGCCTTCCTTGTCTCTAATTTAGCGACGTCGATGAAACCGTACACGGCCTGAGATGGTACCTAGGACCAAGGCGTTCGGCGATAAAAGAAAATTTAAATGTCAAAGACAGCTGAGATGATCATTGCAATATTACATGCCGTAATTGTACCTCCGATCTGATATTGAAGCGTGTTTTTTTTTTTTCAGAACACAGTATACATTGTAGTTTACATTATGTGAATATTAATATGAGTGTTTTTACGGTACTGTTAATTAAGGTGAGTATGTTAATATGCTATCAGAATTGATATATAATGATATATACAAATCTGTTAATAAAGACTCACCAATGCTTTTCAAAACATTAAATCATGATAAAGTACTTACATTAGCTGTGCCTAAGAAATATGATCAACCTGAGAGTCAATATATGATAAAATCATGATAGGGAAACCAAGAAATTTACCAAATATTACTTATCAAAGAGCTAAATCAGGCTGCCCTACAGAAGTTGGTAAGTTAAGCTTGAAAAAAATGATTATCTCTCTCTCTCTCTCTCTCTCTCTCTCTCTCTCTCTCTCTCTCTCTCTCTCTCTCTCTCTCTCATGAGGAGTGTAGAAACAATTCAACAACATTGTTTCAGGACTGGATATTGTGGGCGGTGCTGTGAACAAGTAATTCAAGAAGATGCAACCTTAAATTATATGTAGTGTGCACGAGAAGGAGGGGGTTATTTTATGCAGTAGATCAGGGGTTCCCAACCTTTTTGTTCCTCTGTACCCCTTGGGCATTTTTATTGATTCCCGTGTACCCCTACAAATTTAAGATAAAAAACGATGAAATTATAGTATTTTGATATTATTTCATAATGAAACCTGTATGTGTAGACTGATGATATAATTTAAATAACAATATTGCTTACTAAAATTAGGAAACTGAAAAAATAAAACACGACATTGTACAATTTGAATGCAAATGTATTGAACAGTAGTGGTTATTCTCTCGGACCCAATGTACCCCCTGAAAAGTGCAAATGTACCACTGGGGGTACATGTACCCAAGGGTGGGAACCCCTGCAGTAGATGAAAAAAAATGTTTATTTGAAATCCATTTCTGATGTTGCAAAGACAATGGAACTTTTCTAGTCTTTCGTCTACATTCTACACAATGTGAGATAGACATAATGTGCACATTTGCAGCTACCACAATATTATAGATATGAAATCTATTCTTGCATCACCAAATTATATCCATATCTGCATCACCAAACAGTATTATTTTTTTTTTACAGCAAAGGAGGCAGCTCAAGGGCACAAAAAAAACAATAATAAAAAAAAGCCCTCTAATCGCTGCTCCCATAAAAGAATCAGAAGAGGTGGCCAAAAGCAAGGTCAAATTCGGGAGGAGAGGTGTCCTGATACCCTCCTCTTGAAAGAGTTCAAGTCGTAGGCAGGAGGAAATACGGATGAAGGAAGATTGTTCCAGAGTTTACCAGCGTGAGGGATGAATGAGCGAAGATGCTGGTTAACTCTTGCATAAGGGGTTTGGACAGTATAGGGATGAACATGAGTAGAAAGTCGTGTGCAGCAGGGTCGCGGGAGAGGGGGAGGCATGCAGTTAGCAAGTTCAGAAGAGCAGTAAGCGTGGAGACATCGATAGAAGATAGAAAGAGAGGCAACATCGCGGCGGAATTTAAGAGGTAGAAGACCATCAGTAGGAGGAGGAGAGCTGATGAGACGAAGAGCCTTAGACTCCACTCTGTCCAGAAGATCTGTGTGGGTGGAGCCGCCCCACACGTGAGATGCATACTCCATGCGAGGGCGGACAAGGCCCCTGTATATGGATAGCAACTGCGCGGGGGAGAAGAACTGGCGGAGACGATACAGAACGCCCAACCTCGAGGAAGCTGATTTAGCGAGAGAGGAGATATGAAGTTTCCAGTTGAGATTTTGAGTTAAGGATAGACCGAGGATGTTTAGTGTTGAAGAAGGTGACACCTGAGTGTTGTCGAAGAATAGGGAATAGGTGTTTGGAAGATTGTGTCGAGTTGATAGGTGGAGAAATTGAGTTTTTGAGGCATTGAAGGACACAAGGTTCCTTCTGCCCCAATCGGAAATGATAGCAAGGTCTGAGGTTAAGCGTTCTGCAGCCTCCAGTCTGGAGTTGTGTACTTCTTGTTGAGAGGGTCTTCTATTAAAAGAAGTTGAATAATGCAGAGTGGAGTCGTCGGCGTATGAGTGGACAGGGCAGTTTGTTTTGGAAAGAAGATCATTGATGAATAACAGAAAGAGAGTGGGTGATGGGACAGAGCCCTGTGGAACGCCACTGTTGATAGGTTTAGGGGAAGAGCAGTGACCGTCTACCACCGCAGAGAAAGAACGGCCGGAAAGGAAATTGGAGATAAAGGAGCAGAGAGAGGGATAGAATCCGAAAGAGGGCAGTTTAGAAAGCAAAGACTTGTGCCAGACTCTATTGAAGGCTTTCGATATGTCTAGCGCAACAGAGAAAGTTTCACCGAAACGGCTAAGAGAGGATGACCAAGAGTCAGTTAAGAGAGCAAGAAGATCGCCAGTACAACGCCCCTTGCGGAACAAATTATGAACTTTACATTTCTGCCCGAAATCGTGCCAAATCTATTCTCCGACTAACCAAAAATTCTTTCATTAATAGAAAATGCCAAAACCTTGCTTTCTCTAACTTTTCCCGTGACTTCTGGCATCTAGCCAAAAGCATCTCCTCCAACTTCACTTCTTCATCTTTCCCTCCACTCCTCAGTCCTGATGGCAACACTGCCGTATCATCTATCTCTAAGGCTGAACTCTTCTCAAACTTTTTCTAAAAACTCCACTCTGGACGATTCTGGGCTTATTCCTCCTACTCATCCCCCCTCTGACTCCTTTATGCCTGTTATAAAGATTCTTCAAAATGATGTTTTCTATGCCCTCTCTGGCCTCAATCCTTAGAAGGCTTATGGACCTGATGGAGTGCCTCCTATTGTCCTTAAAAACTGTGCCTCCGTGCTGTCACCTTGCCTGGTCAAACTCTTTCGCCTCTGCCTGTCAACATCTACCTTTCCTTCTTCCTGGAAGTATGCCTTCATACAGCCTGTGCCTAAGAAGGGTGACCGCTCCAATCCCTCAAACTACCGTCCTACAGACAAAGGCCCGTTCCCCCTTCTTAGGGGGTAAATCCTTGAAACGAAAAACGTCCTATAGCTTTACTTTCTTGTCTATCTAAAGCTTTTGAATCAATCCTTAACCAGAAGATTCAAAAGCACCTTTCCACTTCTGACCTTCTATCTGATCGCCAATTTGGGTTCCGCAAGGGGCGTTCTACTGGTGATCTCCTAGCCTTCTTAACTGACTCTTGGTCATCCTCTCTTAGCCGTTTCGGTGAAACTTTTGCTATTGCGCTGGACATATCAAAAGCTTTTGATAGGGTCTGGCACAAATCTTTGCTTTCCAAACTACCCTCCTACGGTTTCTATCCTTCTCTCTGTACCTTTATCTCCAGTTTCCTTTCTGACCGTTCTATTTCTGCCGTGGTAGACGGTCACTGTTCTTCCCCTAAATCTATTAACAGTGGTGTCCCACAGGGTTCTGTCCTATCTCCCACTCTTTTTCTGTTGTTCATTGATGATCTTCTTTCCAAAACGAACTGTCCTATCCATTCCTACGCCGATGATTCCACTCTGCATTACTCAACTTCTTTTAATAGAAGACCCACCCTACAGGAACTTAACGACTCAAGGCTGGAGGATGCAGAACGCTTAGCCTCAGACCTTACTATCATTTCCGATTGGGGCAAGAAGAACCTGGTGATGTAATGTGTATATTATAATGTACATGTGTATGTATGACTGTACGTGTGGCGACACCCGGTCGGTGTCGCACAACAGGATGTCTAACAACACGTCGTGCTTTTGGCCGTGGGAAGCTGTGATGAACTGACACTAGGATCAGCAAATGATGACTTTCATCAACAGTCATCAACCGGAAGCCCCACCCTTCCGGACGCACTACAAGCAAATAAAACAGGCGAACAGCGCAGAGAAGAGGAGAGAAGACGGGTGACGGGCAGGCGAGCGGTGCTCTGCCGTCACCCGTCTTCTCTCCTCTTCTCTGCGTTGTTCGCCTCAAAAACACAGTTTCTCCACCTATCCACTCGACACAATCTTCCAAACAACTATCCCCTATTCTTTGACAACACCCAGCTATCACCTTCCTCAACACTAAACATCCTCGGTCTATCCATAACTCAAAATCTCAACTGGAAACTTCATATCTCATCTCTTACTAAATCAGCTTCCTCGAGGCTGGGCGTTCTGTACCGTCTCCGCCAGTTCCTCTCCCCTGCACAGTTGCTGTCCATATACAGGGGCCTTGTCCGCCCTCGTATGGAGTATGCATCTCATGTGTGGGGGGGCTCCACTCACACAGCTCCTCTGGACAGAGTGGAGGCTAAGGCTCTTCGTCTCATCAGCTCTCCTCCTCATACTGATAGTCTTCTACCTCTTAAATTCCGCCGCAATGTTGCCTCTCTTTCTATCTTCTATCGATATTTCCACGCTGACTGCTCTTCTGAACTTGCTAACTGCATGCCTCCCCCCCTCCCGCGGCCCCGCTGCACTCGACTTTCTACTCATGCTCATCCCTATAATGTCCAAACCCCTTATGCAAGAGTTAACCAGCATCTTCACTCTTTCATCCCTCACGCTGGTAAACTCCGGAACAATCTTCCTTCATCTGTATTTCCTCCTGCCTACGACTTGAACTCTTTTAAGAGGAGGGTATCAGGACACCTCTCCTCCCGTATTTGATCTTGCTTTCGGCCACCTCTTTTGTTTCTTTTTTAGGAGCAGCGAGTAGCGGGCTTTTTTTTATTATTGTTTTCTTTTTTTGTGTGCCCTTGAGCTGCCTCCTTTGTTGTAAACAAAAAAAAAAAATACTGGCGATCAGATAGAAGGTTAGAAGTGTAAAGGTGCTTTTAAATCTTCCGATTAAGGATTGATTCAAAAGCTTTAGATAGACATGAAAGTAAAGCTATTGTGCGGTAGTTTGAGGGATTGGAGCGGTCACCCTTCTTAGGCACAGGCTGTACAAAGGCATACTTCCAGCAGGAAAGAAAGATATATGTTGATAGGCAGAGACGAAAGAGTTTGACCAGACAGGGTGTCAGCACAGAAGCACAGTTTTTAAGGACAATAGGAGGCACTCCATCAGGTCCATAAGCCTTCTGAGAGTTGAGGCCAGAGAAGGCATAGAAAACATCATTAGGAAGAATCTTAATAACAGGCATAAAGGAGTCAGAGGGGGGATGAGTAGGAGGAATATGCCCAGAATCGTCCAAGGTGGTGATCTGGCAGAAAGTTTGAGCGAAGAGTTCAGCCTTAGAGACAGATGAGACGACAGTGCTGCCGTTAAGGTTAAGGAGAGGAGGGAAAGAGGAAGAAGTGAAATTGGAGGAGATATATTTGGCCAGATGCCAGAAGTCACGGGGGTGTTGACATTTTATATTTATAAAAGAAGTTTTGGTAAGTCGGAGAATAGATTTCGCACGATTCCGGGCTGAAATGTATAGATCAAAGTTTGTGGGAGTTCGAAGGCTCTGGAACCTTTTGTGAGCTGCCTCTCTATCTTTTATAGCACGAGAACAAGCATGATTAAACCAAGGCTTTTTAGCATGAGGAGTAGAGAAAGTACGTGGAATGTATGCCTCCATTCCAGAGACAATCACCTCTGTGATGCGCAGAGCACACACAGAGGGGTCTCTCTCGTGGAAGCAGTAATCATTCCACGGGAAATCGGAATAGTACATCCTCAGGTCGTCCCACCGAGCTGAAGCAAAATGCCAGAAGCATCGCCTCCTCGTTGGGTCCAGAGGATGTACAGGAGCGATAGGACAGGATACAGAAATAAGGTTATGATCGGAGGAGCCCAATGGATAGAACAGTTTGACAGAGTAAGAAGAAGGATTAGAGGTAAGGAAGAGGTCTAGAATGTTGGGCCTGTCTCCAAGACGGTCGGGAATACGAGTAGGGTGCTGAACCAACTGCTCTAGGTCGCTGAGGAGAGCAAAGTTGTAGGCTTGTTCATCAGGCTGGTCAGTGAAAGAGAATGAAAGCCAAAGCTGGTGGTGAACATTGAAATCTACCAAGATGGAGATTTCAGCGCAGGGAGAGTTGGTCAAGATGCGCTCCACTTTAGAGTTCAAATAGTCAAAGAGTTTTACATAGTTAGCAGAGTTAGGTGAAAGATAAACAGCACAGATGTATTTAGTAATAGAATGACAATGAAGTCTTAGCCAGATGGTGGAAAATTCAGAAGAGTCAAGGTCGTGGGCACGAGAGCAAGTGATGTCGTTGCGCACGTAGGCGCAACATCCAGCTTTGGATTGAAATTTAAGATAGAGATAGTAGGAGGGAACAGAGTAGACTTTATTGTCAGTAGCCTCAGAAACCTGTGTTTCGGTGAGGAAGAGAAGGTGAGGTTTAGAGGAGGAGAGATGGTGTTCCACAGAATGAAAATTAGAACGGAGATCGCGAATGTTGCAGAAATTGATAAGGAGGAGGTTCGAGGAGTTATCAGGACACCTTTCAAGTCGGCAGCCAGAAGGGGAGTCCTCCCTGTGGGAATTTATGGTCCCCCCCCTGGCGGGGACTCCGAGGCAGTTATGGAAACAAATGTGTAGACTTGCATTTACTCTTTTGTATATACCTTACAAACAGCCAGAGGGTGTGAGGGTGTGATGTCTAGTCTGAGCCTACCCCTCTATGGAATTAAGGCAGATATAATGAATGCATTAAGTAATGTTTTTAATACAGGAATAAAGGAATAATGGTATTATTCCTGTATTCCGAGACACTAACAAGTATCAAATAACAATTAATAAATAGAAGGCAAAGCCAACCATGCATAAGGGACTTTTAAGACCAATAGCACTAACAGATACAACATATAAGCTATAACTGGGAACAGTAAGAAATTAAATACAAAATCATCTTAAAGAAAATAGCATGCATAGTACCAGGGTCCAGAGAGAACGCCTGCACTGAAAATAGGAAAGCAGCAAATAATTAATTTAAATGAAACTATTTTGTTCAAAGGTGTTTTGAGACCAAGAAACCGTTAATAGTTGTGAGAATTGAATTCCAAACGGCTTTTGAGTCTTAACATAGAAGCGCTAATAAGAATAATGATGAAAAATAAAATACACTTGAAATTCATTGAATTTATTGCAAAAATATACAAGTGATATGACTAAAATGTTCCTCAATAATCAAGATGCAATCTGGTACAGGCAACTTGTCAACTTCACAGATACAATATTTCTCTTTTTTACAATAGGACTTTTCACATGTATAAGCATCACTGACATGGTGAAACTGAACACGCAATGCACTGTCTAATCACATAGTCTTTGACATAATGTCCTTGGCCAGTAATAATAAAAGGCAATGTTTTCCTCTGTGGTATGTAGACCACAGTGGCCTGCATCATGATACTGGGCAGGGATGCGCAATATGTCCTCCTGATGCAGGAGAACCTGCCGCCTCCTCCCCTCGGCCCCTTTGATGATATATAGTTTATCTGTAGAATCATGCATACAAAAATTATAGCAATCGCATTGTCCATTGCGCTTCGTTTTCCCTTTAACCCAGCGCGTGCACACACACACACACATACACACAGATTTGTAACTCTATATCCAGACACGTGCTTTTGTTCCTGCCATATACATATAAAATATCTGGCATTTGACAATAGGAACACAGACAATAAACTCCTTTTTTTCAGCATTTATGTTGTATGAATTTTTGGTTGA
Organism: Eriocheir sinensis; assembly: GCF_024679095.1. Taxonomy (NCBI): domain Eukaryota; kingdom Metazoa; phylum Arthropoda; class Malacostraca; order Decapoda; family Varunidae; genus Eriocheir; species Eriocheir sinensis. The sequence continues at coordinate 83,365 of NW_026111183.1, read as the reverse complement.
ATTTTGTTTTTTCCCTTTAACGGTACTGTGTTTTATAAGGCAGAAGGTAAAGGCCCATTTTTACAATGACTCACAGGCATGCATGTCAGCAAGAAGCACTGCAGTGATGAGACACAACACATCAAACATGCGACCTAGAAATCAATATCCAATTTTTCAACCACCACCAACAAAGGGAAAATAAGGACAAGCTCAATGGCGTCGTTAGCCTTGGGCTTCTGGGGCTTGAGCCCCGAATGTTTTGACTCTAGCCCCGAACCTTTTTTCACCCCCGGGCCCCGTGCCCCCGTCCCTCCAAAAAATAATAAATAAATATTATCCACTGTTTGAACGGAGCTGATGTTATTGATGTAGTTCATACTAAAGATTACATATTGAAGCCACATACTAGTAGTTTGAGTAGTTTGTAGTTTACTGTGCAATCTGGGAGTGTAGCATTTTTTTTTTTTTTTTTTTTTTTTTACATTGCAGCCTATTGCGCCGGTAGGCTTCTTCCCGGTGGACCCTGATGGTCGGTCCAAGGCTTCTTTCCGGTAGGTCCTGATGGTCGGCCCAGCCCGTTTTGGCGCAGGCGAGTGTTTATAGTGGCGCCATCTTGCATTGGCTCATGCTGCCCTCCCAGAGCTCATCTTTGATCCTAGAATCTAGAGTCCGGGTTGATAGGTGGTCTTCTGGACAGCATGTGGGTAGTTTTAAGCCACTCGGCGGCGGCTGAAAAATCCCAGCTTGGTGGCACCGGGCGGGGATTGAACTCGCGTCCTCCTGAACACGAGGCCGTTACTTTGACGACTCAGCCACCGCCTGTATGGGTTTATTTTAGGTGCATGGTGGTGAACGCAAAAACGTCCCCCCCCCCACATTTTTTTTTTCGCTCACTGTTAACTTCAGCCCCTAATGTTTTTCTCTTAGCCCCGAATGTTTTTGAACCCTAGGAACACCCCTGGTCAAGCTTAAGAATTTTTGCACAGGAAAAGATGAACTGCACTGTGCCAATGACTTTCATGACAACAAAAATCACAATACTAAACTTACTCTTGTTATCTTAGTGATTTCAGTCTCATTCAGCTACAGTCATTAGTTTCTTATCCGTATGTAGAATACATGCATGATAGAAATTTCTATTTGTAATTACAGTGACAAGACAGCCAACATAATATCATTCATAACCCAGTTAAAAATAAAGTGTATATATATATATATATATATATATATATATATATATATATATATATATATATATATATATATATATATATATATATATATATATATATATATATATATATATATATATATGTGTGTGTGTGTGTGTGTGTGTAGGTGGGAAGCAACCCTTCTTTAATACATGTTTTGTTAAAGATGATGCCATAATGACAGTTAACCCATTCCTTATTAGCTTTTTCATATCTTCTCACTAGGTTTTTAAGGTGAGGTTCTATCAAGTATATGAGTTGTCCTAGGCTGTACTCTTCATATAGCGACGCGTTTCGCTCAACATTGAGCATCTTCAGGCTGTTATGTGTAAAAGAGTAAAATTATAAAACGTAAAAGTATAAAATGTAAAAGTATAAAATGTAAAAGTATAAAATCTTAAAAATATAAGATTTTATACCTCTGCATTTTATACTTTTACATTTTATACTTTGATTTTACATTTTATACTTTTACGTTTATAATTTTACTCGTTTACACATAACAGCCTGAAGATGCTCAATGTTGAGCGAAACACGTCGCTATATGAAGAGCTAGGACACAACTCATATACTTGATACAACCTCACCTTAAAAACCTAGTGAGAAGATATGAAAAAGCTAATAAGGAATGGGTTAACTGTCATGTAATAGTAGGATATCAATGTATTATTATTATTATTATTAGTATTATTTAGTATCACCACGAATTAGGCATACAATTGTCAATGGAATAAACCCACGACAGATAGATCACGCCACCTTATAGGAATGTCACCCGTCAGTGTTTACCGTCTCAGTTTGTATACAAAGCATTTCATCAAGCTTGAAAGTCACCTTGACATACGGGACCCGTAACCCGTTGATAAGTGGTACCCTCCGGGCAGATGACTGATACATAGAAGGACTGAGGGAAATAGAAATAATGCAGACCCTGAAAGTTCTTATGGAAAACAGGCGTTGGTGTTAGCTGCTTGTAAGGGCACAGGGAAAGAGCGTCAGACGCGTTCACGCGGGTGAGGGCGATCTCGCATACCCCTCCCCGAACTGGTAGGAAGGCAAAGAGAGACACAGAGCAATAGAATCGCCTGAAGACCGTCTCCTTGCAATATTGCAAGAGTGAGTAGCTACCCGTTGAATACAGAGCGAAATCCTTCGCGATTAGAACAAGAGACGGGGACGTGTCCAGGGCTAACACACTGTCCTTAGCTGAAAAGGGGAATGGGACAATTTCGTGTGCCTCAAACATGTCCGCCGTCTGAAATGGAACATGAATGATTATGGCATTGGGGGTGAGGCTGGACTCAATCAAGGGGTAAAAATATTGACTCATGTCTGGGTTGAATAAAGGTGTGAGGCTATAATTTTGATACCCGATATGGACAGTCGTTCTCAAATCGTGTAGAGGGAACAAGGCAGGTGTGACTCTACCGTGCGCTGCATCAACAATGTTGCTAATAACCTGCTGATTTGCCGTTGCGACAGAGTTAATGACGTTTTCCAATACATGCAAGGCCTGATCTAGGAGGAGAAACTGATTCACCTGGTCGATCTGCTTGACAACTATGTTGATAACTTCTACCATCTTATTTGTTTGCTCTAGCAGTTCCTCAATGTGAGTATGCAACCGCACAAGTTTTCTACATTTGGCGTTGATCACCCTGCGATTTCGGGCAGCAAAGGAAAGTACATGAGCGTAGTGGTCCCGCAAATCGCGCACGTCCTCGTCGGTTGCCGTACCGAAGAGGAACTTTGAGGCGGACCCAACGATGTTGAGCAACCCCCTCTTTACCCGAGAGTGAAATGAGTGAAAACTATAATCCATGTCTACCTCATCAACTTTTCCCCGCAAGAACAGAATCCTATCCTCCAGAAGTTGAAAAAGATTCAGAGAGTTGGTACTAGAAGGTGCCTTTGATTCCCTAATCTTGGTAGCCCGTATGGCGTCCGCCATGCTGAGTAGTTTTTCTGAGACTATCCTGATTGTGTCTGTGGTGTTGGTCAAGGAAGTATATGGATATTTTAGGAGGAGCACATCTTCTATGAGGAAGACCTCTCCTATGTGTGCCGTGAGGTCGCCAGGCTTCAGGTGGATGGGTGTCGTTGCAAACAGGGAGCCGAGGGACAACGAGATGATCAGAAAACGCAACATCATGATCTGAAAGTGGTGGGAATGAAGTATTTAAACCCGTGGTCTCAAGTAAGGGCCAGGGTTGACCATAGCGCCCGTGTCTCCACATAGAAGCAGCAAGAGAAGGATGGTGTGTCGTTTCTGTACCTTTGTATCGTTGTTGGTGTGCCGTTTGAAACACTGAACCACGGTGCGCGAAAACGATTGTTGTGTATGAGTGCTTGTTTGTGACTGATGCAGTTTTGCTATTTCTGTCCTCGAATGTGTTAGTGAGTGTAGTATAAGTGCTATATGTATAAATGTGGTGATCAGGAAGGCACTGTGTAAAGCGGAATAACGGTGGTCGTGTCTTACCTTCCGTGAGTGTGTTAGGTGCTGTTGTGTTTTCGGCAGTTTCTTAGTGTCATTGTGCCGGTTCGTGGGCTGGAACAGCCTCGTTCGGCACTTATGAGTAATGGCCATTATCAATTAAAATGTTAAGATAGTCAAACGAAATAAAAAGTAAAAAACTAGATTAAAAATATTAAAAGTCTAAAACCAAATTAAAACAGTATGTACGTAAATAAAAAGTGTTGTGTGTGTGTGTGTATTCACTTAGCTTATGATGGGATGGGTGAGGGAGGGCGACACGGCCACACCTCCTTCCTCTCTCTAGTAATCTCTCCTCTATTCCCTTCACTCGTCGTCAACTTCCCACGCTCAGTTATTTGTCCCAAGGAGGAAATTGAGGAGTAGGCAGTGATTTTATATGTAGAGGAAAGGAACTGTGATGTTTGCAGAATATGCTATAGCTGCGTGTTGCCTCAGTGCTCATCTCCGTCACGGAGGAAAGGAAGAAGACCCTAAATATATCATAGCTGAGGCTAGTGAATGATAGATAGAGAGACAGGTAGAGAGATAGACAGAGTGAAAAAGAAAAGAAGATAGAGGAAAGGTGAGATAGGAGATTTGAGAAAATGAATGCAGAGGAAAGGAAAACAGAGAAAGAGGAGGCGAGAGGAAGAAAATAAAAAATGAAGAATGAGAGAGAGAGAGAGAGAGAGAGAGGGCGGGGGGGAGGAATGTATAGCAGGTGAAATAAAGGGAAATACACACACACACACACACACACACACACACACACACACACACACACACACACACACACACACACACACACACAGATGTTCGTTACGTATGCGATGATTTTTAATTTACTTCATTATTTAAGATATATTTCACCGGTAGTCAATTATATTTGTTTCTCTCTCCGCCGGTAAACATATACATAGAGGTCGGTGGTAGAGGAGGCAGAGGAGGGAAGGGAATAGGGGAGGGGAAGGATGGAGGATGGACAGTGAAATTAATGGTCAGTCTACGACACGCGGCGCCTCGCGTTATACAGCGCCAATAACTGACACTTTAAATATACGTGACGCAAGCTCCTTACACAGTGCCGGTCGGAAAGGGACGGGACGGGACGGGACGGGACGGGGCACGGCGGGCGGCGGCGGAGACGATAGCGGCGACGTGGGGAGCAAAATGGGCTTGAGGGACACGGAAGGCACGGCGGGGAGGCATTTTTTATAGTAAAGGAAGCAGCCTAAGAGCAAAACAAAAACAAACAAACGAGAGAGCCCGCTAGTTGAGAATACTTCACCATGAAAAATGTAAACTACATGATAAAGCGGGAAAAAATGCACACCTCGATAAATAGTAAAACCATAGCATAGCGGGGCAGTAATTGTTCGACTTCATTTTAAGGAGAGTAGAGTCCAGGTTATATTTTCAGACACTTTCGGTTCTCACACAACAAGTACTTCCAAAGGCCACAAAGGGGATTATTCGAGCTCTCATCGGCGCGCCAGCTCACCCAATTCACCCCACTGCATTTACTGTTTTTTGGACACTTTTGACGCTTAACTAATACGAAAGGACATCAATAACTAACCATTTTAACGAGAACTATTAATTAATCTAGTTATTAGGGTGCAGGAGGCAGCGTTTGGCTTAGAAATCGATAAATATAATAGACTAGGGGCGGAAAACTGGCACCACTAGCTCTCACGAGTGTTATTTTCTCATGTTGACGGTGCAGAAGCCTTGGCAAACTGCGTACCGCCAGGCTCATGAAACTGCCCGTGGAAATACTATCACAACAACCTCCACGGAAGCCTTATCAAATGTGTGTGTGTGTTTCTATGCCCCGAAGTGTTTGAGAATATGGTTCTTAATTAACATTGCGAGAAAAATAAGTATACAATCTCCATGTAAAGTTTATCGCACGGTAAAGAGAAAAAAAATCTCAGGATAGCGGAAAAGAAAATCCCTCTCAGCAGAGCAGGAGAGAAAAAAACTACAACATTAGATTAAGCGGAAATGAGCGTAACAAGAAAGCGTTCTCGTTTGTTTTATTTTGTTTCCGTGTAATTGTTTTATTTTTGTTCCTAGTTTAGTATTTTTTTGTGGAGTGTTCCTCAGCGTTTTTGTTGTTTTGTTTCGAGTTTTCCTATGTGTTTTTGCCATTTTTTTTTTTTTTTGCTGTTGTTGATGTTAATGTTGTCTGTACATCGACGACCTTCTCAGGAGTCTGCCAGCAGTCTCTGCATACGCTGACGACTGCACGCTCTCCCTCTCCTACCCTCGCCAAGAAAGCCAGCAAGCGGTTGCTGAGGTCAACCAGCAACTACGCTTGATACGGGAGTGGGGTGAGCGCTGGCAGGTGAACTTTGCTCCTGAGAAGACTCAGGCGATGGTGATCTCTCGGTCCCCGGCAGCCACACAAGCTGTCGAAGGAAGGGTGATGTTTGGCTCCGTCACCCTCCCGCTCCAGGAATACGTCAGGATCCTCGGAGTGGACTTGGACCGAGAGCTGCGCTTCGACCACCACCTGAAACACGTCGCCCACCAAATCTCCCTTCGTGTCTCTGCCCTTCGTAGAGTGGCTAATTTCCTCTACAAGCGAGGAATTATGCTCCTCTACAAGGCCCAGGTAAGATCCTACCTGGAGTACGGGGCTCTGACCTGGATGTCCAGCGCTGCCACACACCTGCAGAGACTGGACAAGGTGGAGCGACGGGTGCAGCGACTGTTACAGGAGAACAACCCCCAGCCGCCCCCTCAGGATATTATACATCTAGACACTCTGGAGCACCGCCGGGACGTCGCTGCGCTGGTGGTGTTCCACAAGGCCCAGGTACAAGGAGTACCACACGTGGCGAGACTGAGGCTCCCCCCGCGAGAGGCTGTGAGAGATACGAGAACGGTACTCTCCAGCCACGAGCAGGTCGGGGTGCCGAGGCCACGCGCCAGCCAGCACCAACGGACCTTCACCTCCAGGGTGTCCCGCCTGTGGAACACATTCACTGCAGCAGGGCCAACAGTGAGGGAAATGTCCACGCAGCAGGTAAAAGTGGCTGCTCACAGGTAGCGAAGAACATGCCCCACACCACTAGTGATGCTAAATACACAGTGAACAAGTTTAAAGGGCTTTTGAAATAATGCACGAGAAAAAGTGACATTTTAAGCCCTGAAAAGTACACAGTGAAACATATGCTACTCGAACGATCGCATAAAGTGTCGTCGGCGAAATACAAATATGTTGTGTACTATAGATTCGTCAGTTTAAATAAAAGAGAGAGAGAGAGAGAGAGAGAGAGAAAAACACCCATACCTATCCTTCTCTCCTTCACCAAGCTACAAATTCTTGGCCGTTCCTCAACACTCCCTTCATTGCACGTTCGTTCTCATATTCGTCCCACAACGTTCGTCGTTACTTTATCGTTTCCTAATCCTCCTCCTCCTACATTTTCCTGCCTACTTCTTTCTCCTTTTACTTCCCTTTCCTATTTTTTTACTATCCTTCTTTTCCCTCTCTCCTCTATACCTTCTTTTTTTCCTTAATTTACACCCGTTTTTGTTACTTTTGTTTATTAATTAATTTTCTTTGATATTTTGTTTTCTTCTATTTTATTTGTCGTATGTTTTTCTGATTTACTTTTACCCTTTTTTATATGAATTTTCGTGTGTATTATTTTTGTTATTCACAGCTTTTCACTTTAGTATAGCGAGATTTAGTGGTTCCTTTTACCTGCTGAGTGACTGTTCAGGTGTAGACGGCAGGTAAAGGGACGCCCAGGTATTAGTAACCAATCAAAATAAAAATATGAGAGGAGGGGGAAGTATTAGAAATCGATGGCGGACTAATATTTATCTACGGCCATGATTGTCTGTACACAAACACACACACACAAACACACACACACACATAACTCATGGAATAGGCGACTTGTTGAAGCTTATTTAAAAGTGTTGATGATGGTATAATTAGTTAGATGTCATGTCTATTGTTGATAGCAAATACCTGATAATCATATGAGGAATTAACAGACGTAAATAGCCTCATAGTTACGTTTATCATTTGACAACAAAAATGTAGATAAAAAGTAAAATTCGTCAAATATCAGGCAGTTGGTAATAATAAATACCTGGTGATTATAAAGAATGAAAGAATATAAATAGCCCATTAGTTAAGTACGTTTAATATTTGATTTTTTTTAAGGTTCAGCTTATGGCACCACTTGACTTTATTGGTGGGACCTGATGATCAACCCCAGCCCATCATGGCGCAGGTAAGTGTTTATAGTGGCGCCATCTTGCTTGGGTCATGCTGACACCCGTAGCTCACCTTTGATCCTCTCTTTTTAGAGAGGTAGAATCTACAGTTCGGGTTGAATGGTGGTCTTCATTATAGCATGTGGGTAGTCTCAGGCCACTCGGCGGTGACTGAAAAATTCCAGCATATGGTGGCGGGCGGGACGCGATCCTGAGTCGTTCTATTCGCGGCTCTGGAACGCTAACCACTCAGTTTTTTTTTAATTTTTTTTATTTTTTTGTTTTTTTTACGTGTACGCCCAAGGCGCCGGTAGGCTCTCCTTAGGGGCCTGGATAGTAGTCGGCCCCACCTCGTCATGGCGCAGGCAAATGTTTATAGTGGCGCCATCTTCTCTTGGCTCATGCTGCCGCCGGGAACTCCTTCTTGATTCACTTGGACGGTTTCTAGAGTCCGGGTTAATGGGTGGTCTTCAGGAGAGCACGTGGGTAGTTTTAGGCCACTCGGCGGTGACTGAAAAATCCGAGGTGGTAAACATTGAAACATTTGAAACATTTGAAACATTTTATTATCCCTTTTTTATACAATTATGTAATTACAATAAGTTTGTAGTGCAGGGAGCCCATTTAAAGCTATGAGCTTTTGGGGCAGTACTGGAAACTTAGGTGCCGGATTTAATCAATAGTGCAATATATATATATATATATATATATATATATATATATATATATATATATATATATATATATATATATATATATATATATATATATATATATATATATATATATAGCAATGAAAATATATATATATATATATATATATATATATATATATATATATATATATATATATATATATATATATATATATATATATATATATATATATATATATATATATATATATATATATATATATATATATATATATATATATATATATATATATATATATATATATATATATATATATATATATATATATATATATATATATATACACACACACACACACACACACACACACACACACACACACAAACACATACATACATATACACATACATACATATACACATACATACATATACACAAATACATACATACACATACATACATACATATACACATACAAACATATAATATATGACAAAAGTAAAATGATGATAATAATGATAATAATAATAATAATAATAATAATAATAATAATAATAATAATAATAATAATAGTTATAGAAATACTAATAATAATTAACATTGTGATAATTATAAAATAATAGTAGTGTAAATAATAATTAAAGTGATAATATTAACACAATATCATTAGTACAACAATTGTAATTGATTTATAAAAATAATATGGTAGTACTGTAAATGATAATGTAAGTAGTAATAGTATTAATACAATAATAATAGTATAAGGTAATAATTGATTAAGCTGAGGACACACTCTGACAGATGATACATGGACTTAATAATTATAATTGAGAAGAACATGTTTTTTAAATTGTTTTTTAAAGGAGTGTATTGAATTTAGAGCTTTAATATTATTAGGAATAGAATTCCAGGTGTTAGGTTCTGAATAAGAAAGTGAGTGTTGAAAAAGTGTTAAATTATGGGCAGGTGTACTTAAATTTTCATGAGTACGGGTGAAATAAGTATATTGTGGCTGTAAGGACACGGAGGTTTCACTTTTGATCTTTTTATACATGTAAATACCAATTTGTAGCTTATTTATGTCAAAAAGTTTTAAGGAATTTGTTTCTTTAAAGAGAGGTTGTGTGTGGGCAAAGTAGTCACTGTTTGTAATAATTCTTATTATTTTCTTTTGAAGTCTAAACAGTGGTAACAGGTGTGTGGGGTAGGTGTTGCACCAGATAGGCGTACAGTAATACAGGTGTGGTAAGACATGTGCGTTATATAACATTTTCAAAACATCAATGGGCATTAATTCTTTAATTTTATATAACAGAGATACTAGCCTGGATAATTTAAGGATTTGGTTTGTTACGTGATGCTTAAATGTCATGGTATCGTCATACGTTATTCCTAATAATGTATGTTTATTAGTTCTGCTTATAATGTCTTGGGAAAAAAATAGGGACGGAAGCAGTGATGGTGACTTATTAGTAAATAGCATATAAAATGTTTTGTTTAAGTTCACTGTTAATCTATTACTCAGACACCATTTATGAAAGATTTGTAGGTCAGTGTTTGCTATATGTATCATGTCAGTAGGATTTTCACCAGTAATATTTAAGGTTGAGTCATCTGATTGAGGATTCGAACTCGCGTCGTCCATAACGCGGTGAATGTGAGCCCAGCACGCTACCACTCAGCCACCGCCTACCCATTATAATTATATAAGTATAGGACGTATCTTATTAACAGGTTAGTAGTACAAATAAGACAAATGAATTGTCTCACGTTGATATAATGTAGTTTGAGACGGTAACTGAGTGGATAGCGTGACGGCGCCGCGTCCAGGATGATGCGGGTTCGCGCCCCACCCAGTGCCACAAACTGGGATTTTTCAGTCACCGCCGAGTGGCCTAAGGCTACCTGCATGCTGTCCAGAAGACAACTATCAACCGGACTCTAGATTCTAGGATCAAAGATGAGCTCTGGGAGGGCAGCATGAGCCAATGCAAGATGGTGTCAATATAAAATTTTGCCTGCGCCACAACGGGCTGGGGCCGACCACCAGGCCCTACCATGAAAGTCTATCGGCGCCATGGGCAAAAACGTAAAAAAAAAAAAAGTGTAATAAGACACAGAATGTAGATAAATAAATATGAGTGAAATAAGTTCAAGTAAATGAAAGAAAGTGACGTAATATCAGAAAGGTCTTGAATAATATCAAAATAATGAAAAAGAACTGTCCTAAATGATTACATAAGGTAAGGGAAAAAAGTGTTGATATGTAAACAGCGATACAGTAAATGCTTAAACAAGGGAGAAAAAAAAATAGATGTTAAAACCGTAGGGTTGGAAGATATCCATATGGTTTGTAGGTGTTGGGAAGGTTGGCAAGGTATGCGAAAAGTGTTGATATGAAAGTAGCAAGAAAGTAAAAGAATGTATAGATACATGTAGTGGAAACAGTTGAAAGAAAAGAAAGAATATGTCGTAGCCTTAAGGGAACAACTTCACTCCTTAGTAAAAATGTATAGATACATGTAGTGGAAATAGTTGAAAGAAAAGAAAGAATATGTCGTAGCCTTGAGGGAAGAACTTGACTCCTTAGTAAAACCTTCGTCCGTTGGGTCTTGTGTCTCCTTAATACCGGCGGCGGCGCGGGAAGAGGCAGGAGAAGGCTTTGCGAACTCGCCGGGCGAAGGTTTACCTCCTCGCCGCCTCGTCCCGCTGGCCCGCGAACTTGTTGACCGTCTTGATGATCTTCTTGAGCGAGGGTCGCCGTGCGGGGTTTGCGGCCATGGCGGCCTCGGCCAGCACGTCCAGGGCGGGGTAGTACCTGTGGCAGTTGTCCAGGATATTGCTGAGGACGTAGCCGAGGGAGAAGACGTCCCCGTTGCGTGAGCAGCGGCCGCCGCCCAGCAGCTCCAGGGCCAGCCAGGGCGTGCGCCGCGTGCTCGCGCCCACAAAGCCAACCCTCGTGCCCAGCCTCTGCGCCGCGCCGTAGTCGATGAGCGACACCTGCAGGCGGCCGTCGGTGCCCCGGCACACTGCCACGTTGTTCTCCTTGATGTCGTTGTGGGCGTAGCCGCGGGCGTGGAGCTGCTTCACGCCGAGGGCGAGGGCCACGAAAGCAGCCAGCCTGTCGGTCTCGCGGCGAGCGAGGTGGGGCAGGTCGCAGAAGGTGTTGTGGCCGCGGAAGGTGGTGAGCATGGCGGGGAAGCCGAGGCTGGTGCCCAAGGCCTTGGGTGCCCCCGCCGCGCCGTCCAGGTCCAGCAGAACGTCAAATTCCTGATGGAACATGGCAGCGAGGCGGAGGTCCCTGGCCAGCTTGAGGCAGGACAGGTCGCCCTCCACCTCCACCAGGTACACCGTGCACGTGGCGCCGCGCCCCAGCACCTGCTTGTGCTCGGACACCAGCGTGTTGATGCGCTCCTGCGTCAGCTTCACGAGGCGGGTGCTGTGTGGGAAAGACATGGCTCGTTGTGTCCATGACTATATAGGTGTCGCGATCCAGCACCTAACCTCGGTTGGCGGCGCGGCAGCCTGGGTTGGTGTGCAGAAACTGGAGTTGACATTGCATAGGCCGCAACTCAGAGCTGGACGACACACACACACACACATCATCCTTTTCACGCACGGACGACTGGAAAAGTAAGGGTCGCGCTCCCTTAATGGCTCGTGAAAGAGTTTACTCATCACGTATCAAACGTATACCTGAATAAATACCAGACGACGCGAGACACACACACATTGCAAAACACTTTGAGGGAGTAAACTGGGAAGCCTTAGTGTTAAATGAAAGCCATAACCGTGTACTGGAATCCGATCTCCATGAGAACCCTCTAGAAATAACCAACAATTATTTAGTTACAGTACTAATAGAAGGACAGGGGCGGCATATACCTCAGCGAACACTTAGGAAAGAAAACAATGATTTTACGTAGGCTAAAATACGATACTTTTAAGATAATAAATTATATTTGTGTGTCCAGCCACACACACACACACACACACACACACACACACACACACACACACACACTTTACAAATGAGAGAGAGAGAGAGAGAGAGAGAGAGAGAGAGAGAGAGAGAGAGAGAGAGAGAGAGAGAGAGAGAGAGAGATTTTTATTATTATTCCACCCAATACTTTTCCAATAACTATCATACGCTTCGTCGGCTCCGAGAAACGCAGCAAAAAAACAGCTAAAAACTTTTCAAACGCACGCCATTATTCCGTTACCGGGAAATGAAGCCAATGTCTCCTTAGCCGCACCTGTTGTGTCTTTGATCCGTACGGCCATTTTCAAAGGCCAAAAAGGAGATCAGTCGGGTTCTAATGAGTGTTCATGGCATAGAAGAAGGGTCACACTGCCACCAGGGTCATGAAACTCCAACTAGAAATGCCAACAAGCCTACGAAAGCCTTGTCCAATATGTGTGGTCGGGGGCCGACATGTTTGATAATACCGCCCCTTGTCTCCCTCCGTCCCTTCCCTTCTCCTGGACGTGTTGATCCTGAGCCCCGTTGTGTTAATTAAGGCAGTGTGACCTGCTTTGCTGCCTATCTTACTAGTGTTGAATTATTGGCATCACACACTCCAGTTGACCCAATTAAAAACTACCAGAGGGATGGGTCCGCCTTCTCGTTGACATATTTCTTTGTTGTCCTTTTTTCATAGTAAAGGAAGCAGCTCAAGGGCTAAAACTAAATGAGAAAAAAGTCCGTTAATCACTGCCCCTATGAGAGGGAGTAACTATAGATGAGTGGCCAAAACAGAGGTCAATTTCGGGTGGAGCGCTGTCTCAATACTCACCTCTTGGAAATTATTAAAAAGCAAGTGAATTACTTTAGATTTCATGAATTATTTCAAGAACGTTGGTCTGCATTTCTTCGTCCTCCTAATTGAAAACAGTAAAAATATATTCGTAGTTACTTTAGATTTCAAGAATTTTACATTAATTTCAAGAGCGTCGATTTACATTTTTTGGATCTTCTACTTGAAAATTATTAAAAGATACATGTCTGGATATACTTTAGATTACATGCACTTGTATTTTCATTTGAAGAACTCCGATATGTATTCCTTCATTCTCTTCTATAAAAATAATGAAAAGACAACTCTATTTTAAGTGAGTTCAATAAATTATACTAATAACATTTTGCTCCAGTCATACCACTTCTGATTTTTCACATTTTGGCAGATCGCGTATACTCTTCCAGTGTCGCTTGATCTGCCATTGATTACATTTATCAGCCCCATTCAGACAGTCCCATCTCAGTCACTTAATTTGCATGTTAATCAGTAATGGCTGTGTCCTCATTCTCAGTAGCCCTATTTGCAGGGAGCTGATGCATAGCATGTGTTTGTTTGAGTATATTGTAGAGATGGATAGACAGACAAACAGGCACAGAGGCAGACAGACAAATTGGTTGATTGATAGATAGTTAGGCAGATAGAAAAACAAATGCAAAGAGTTTATATAAAGACAAATATTCAGTAATTTTTCCGAACATGCGTATCTTAGGGCTCAAGGCATTCTTATCCATAGGTAGTTATCACTTCGAATTGGTTGTCTCTTTGTTATATAAAGACAAATGTTCAGGTATTTTATAGGATATATCTTTGGGCTCAAGGCATTCTTATCCATAGGTGAATGTCACTTTAAATAAGTTCTCTTTTTGGCTAATTAGATTCAAATTACTTTTCTTTTTTAATCTGAAACTTAATGTTTTTTTTCTCTCTTTTCAGATGAGTTGCAGCAGAGTGGCTTGAAGGCCGTGTTTGGGAGCAGGCAGGGTAAGTGTGAGTGACCTTCACATTCTTCGTCATTGTTGTTTTTTGTTATTCACAATGTGTGCGTGCATGGACCGGCAAGCTTCAATGGAGGAACGCTGAAGCGTGTTGTTCTGTGTCTGTCCAGCCTCATCGTTTTTGGTCTTTCTCATTTCATAATGCTTTTCCTGTATTAGAATGGCGCTGCATGTTAACTTTTTTTCCTATACCTACCCCGTTGAAGTAGTAATATTGTGGTTTATCGTATTTTCTGAACCTTTTTCGTAACGCAAAATAAGAACAGCGCTTCACGTTCGTTTTGGTCTTTTCCATCTATAATGCTTTTTCTTTGTGTTAAAGTGACCCTGAATGTTTACTTCTTCTACACCTACCGCGTCAGGAAGTAGTGATATTGCGGTTTGTCTTTTTTCTGAACATTTTTTACAGCAGAGGAGTCAGTTCAGGGCATAAAAAAGGAAACAAATGTGAAAAAAAGCCCGCTACTCACTGCTCCTAAAAGAGTTAGAGGAGTGCCCGAAAGAAAGGTCAATTTCGGGAGGAGAGGTGTCCTGATACCCTCCTCTTGTAAGAGTTCAAGTTGTAGGCAGGAGGAAATACAGATGAAGGAAGATTGTTCCAGAGTTTACCAGCATGAGGGATGAAAGAGTGAAGATGCTGGTTAACTCTTGCATAAGGGATTTGTACAGTAAAGGGATGAGTTTGAGTAGAAAGTCGTGTGTGGCGAGGCCGCGGGAGGGGGGGGGGGGGGGAGGCATGCAGTTAGCAAGTTCAGAAGAGCAGTCAGAATTAAAATATCGATAGAAGATAGAAAGAGGGGCAACATGGTGGCGAAATTTAGGAGGTAGAAGACTGTCAGTAAGAGGAGGAGAGCTGATGAGACGAAGAGCCTTACGGTCATAGTGTTAGTCTTCCCCATTCCCTACTCGTCCCCATCCCCATACGCGGGACTGGGGTATGGGCAAGCCGCCCCGTCACCTTCCCATTCCCGGGACAGATATGAGGGACCAAGCCGCAGGTCATAATAATGTTGGCAGCACTTTCAAACCACTAATTACCGAAAACGAAATAAATAATGCATTTTTTATACACCGTTGTATTCATATACATTATATATCATAAAACAAAACAATAGCGTTGTTGATCTACAAGTAAATAACAAGTAACGCGTTTAAGTTAATTTATGAGACAGGTTGGTATCCATGACTCGTCACACACACCCGGGCAGCCATGGGGCAGCCACACCGGGGTTGCCAGGTCGTGTAATTGGTGGCATTTTTGTCTTAAATCAAGGTGGTGGCCAAGAAATGGTATTTTTTATGGTATATATTAAGTATTCCCATAATAATGCCATATTTAGTCATCAATCTGCCGTCTTTTGCCATTCTTGGGGACAATTATAAATGAATTTTCAGGAATAACTTTTCGTTTACAATCAAATGGAAACACCACAGACTTTACAAACTAAAAAAATATATATTAACTTTAGCAAAGTTTGCGATATAATATCAGTCATAAAAATATTCTGATACTTTTCAATATATACCCTTCTATAATAACAAATAGAAGACTATTTACTCATGAAATATACGAAGGAAAAGCCGAAGATGTCCTGCACCCTACCCCGCAGAGTCAACACTTTCCCACCCCATCCGCACCCTCACGGAGTAGCGTAAATCAACCCCAACTACATGGGGACGCTTTACACTACGGTCTATGGCCACGGGTAAGGGATGGGGATGGGATGGAATGGGAAGTCTAACACTATGGGCGTTAGAATCCACTCTTTCCAAGAGAGCTCGGTGAGTGGAGCCCCCCTAAACCTGAGATGCATACTCCATACGAGGGCGGACAAGGCCCCTGTATATGGATAGCAGCTGTGCGGGGGAGAAGATCTGGCGGAGACGGTACTGAACGCCCAGCCTCGAGGAAGCTGATTTGGTAAGAGATGAGATATGAAGTTTCTAGTTGAGATTTTGAGTTAAGGATAGACCAAGGATGTTTAATGTTGAAGAAGGTGATAGCTAAGTTTTGTCAAAGAATAGGGGATAGTTGTTTGGAAGATTGTGTCGAGTGGATAGGTGGAGAAACTGTGTTTTGAGGCGTTGAAGGACACCAGGTTCCTCTTGCCCCAATCGGAAATAATAGTAAGGTCTGAGGCTAAGCGTTCTGCTGACTCCAGCCTGTAATCGTTTAGTTCCTGTTGGGTGGGTCCTCTATTAAAAGAAGTTGAGTAATGCAGAGTAGAGTCATCGGCGTAAGAATGGATAGGACAGTTCGTTTTGGAAAGATCATCAATGAACAACAGAGAGTGGGAGATAGGACAGAGCCCTGCGGGACACCACTATTAATAGGTTTAGGGGACGAACAGTGACCGTCTACCACAGCAGAAGTAGAACGGTCAGAGAGGAAACCTGAGATAAAGGTACAGAAAGAAGGAAAGAAACCGTAGGAGGGTAGTTTGGAAAGCAAACAACAAAGGTTTTGATATGTCCAGCGAAATAGCAAAGCCTTCACCGAAATAGCTAAGAGTGGATGACCAATAGTCAGTTAGGAAGGCAAGGCTATCACCAGTAGAACGCCCCTTGAGGAACCCATTCTGGCGATCAGATAGAAGGTCAGAAGTGGAAAGGTGCTTTTGAATCTTCCAGTTAAGTATTGGTTCAAAATCTTTAAATAGACAAGAAAGCAAAGCCATAGGACGGTAGTTTGAGGATTGGAACATTCACCCTTCTTAGGCACAGGCTGTATGAAGGTATACTTCCAGCAGGAAGGAAAGGTTGATACTGATAGGCAGAGGCGAAAGAGTTTGACCAGGCAGGGTGTCAGCACGGAAGCACAGTTTTTAAGGACAATAGGAGGCACTCCATCAGGTCCATGACCCTTCTTAGGATTGAGGCCAGAGAGGGCATAGAAAACATCATTCCTAAGAATCTTAATAACAGACTTCAAGGAGTGAGAGGGAGAATGAGTAGGAGGAATATGCCCAGAATCGTCCTGAGTGGAGTTTTTAGAGAAAATCTGAGAGAAGAGTTCAGCCTTAGAGATAGATGAGACGGCGGTGCTGCCGTCAGGACTAAGGAGAGGAGGAAAAGATGAAGAAGTGAAGTTGGAGATGTTTTGGGTAGATGCCAGAAGTCACAGGAAGAATTAGAAAACGCTAAATCATACTGGAGCGCGCCACGTCCGTCTGGAGAGCCTTGTATTTACCATTATGGCTCTGTACACGACTCCGCCCCCGGAACTTCCCTAACTGGATTTTGGTTATTATCTCTAAACGACTTTGGAATCTCTTTGATGGTGCGTCGGATACAGCAGCGAGTCTACCTTAAAGGGTTAGTGCGGGAGCTTCATTCGAGTGTATTCCTTGATAACAGTGTATGTTTTTGTCTATATATGTATTCCTTTTCTCTTCTTTAGTTCTTCCTTGCGAGACTTTGATTCTTTCCCTACAAGTCTCAAGTTGTGTAGCAAGGACTAGGCTCAGTACTCTCAGCCGCCTCCGCCTCCCACGTCAACTGTTTCCAAAGGCCGAAAAGGAGATTGATCAGGTTTCATGAGTGCCTGTACAAAAGGCTCAAGCTACCACCAGGGTCATAAACGTACCTGCAGAAATGCCCAAAACTCCTACGAAAGCTTTGGTGAATGTGTGTGTGTGTGTGTGTGTGTGTGTGTGTGTGTGTGTGTGTGTGTGTGTGTGTGTGTGTGTGTCCTTGGTCGCCGATATGTTTAAGTATTGTTTTTTTCACCATTATGGTACAAGAGACAGACCACCACCAGGGTCATAAAAGTACCTCGGGAAAGGCCCAAAAACTCCAACAAAAGCCTTGTCAAATGTGTATGTATGCTTGGGTACCGAAATGTTTAAGAATGTTACCCTATGTATTGACTAGTATACTTTAATTAAACCATTTATTTAATTATATTCACTTAACTTTCGCGTACATAAGTACAAAGTCGGTAACCAGTCGAGTTATGGATGTCCCCACTCACAGAATACTTGTTCTACATCTTGTGAATTAATTTGCCTTTGTGTGTGTGTGTGTGTGTGTGTGTGTGTGTGTGTGTGATTCACCTTTTGGTCTGCTGCGGGTCTCTTTCGAGACAGCCAGCCGTTCCCCTACGGAAGAGCACAGAGCTCGTAGTACCGATCTTTGGGTAGGACAGAGACCACTCACACAGCACACCACGACGACGAGGTCATAACTCCTTGCCTGACGTCGCGTACCTACTAAGTGCTAGGTGAACAGGGGCTACACGTGGAGGAAGATAAACCCAACTTATCTTCACCCGGCCTTGGAATTGAAGCCCGGTCCTTCTGGTTGTAAGCCAGACGCTCTACCCTGTGTGTGTGTGTGTGTGTGTGTGTGTGTGTGTGTGTGTGTGTGTGTGTAGAATTGGAAATTCAGTATAATTTGAGGGGATAACAACATTCCTGCGAGTTAGGGAGAGATCTGAGCCTCCGAGACGTCAACAGCAAGGAAGGAGTTAACTAGACAAATAGACCCTTCATGTTTGATGACGATGATGATGATGACGATGATGATGTTGATGATGCGAGAATAGATCTCTTACTAAGGCAGGTGTCACACTGGGCGGTTTTGCCTCGCGGTACCACGCGGCAGCCGCCCAACACCGCAGCATGCTGCGGCAGAACCACCCTGCCGCGCTGCCGCTGCCCACCGCGATTGAGGACACAACACACAGTTTAATGCACGTGGTCACACAGGGCGGTTCCGCCGCGTGGTCGACCACCATGTTTGACGTTGATTTGTTAGTTCAATTAGTGTAATTGTCAATCTTTCCTCGGCAGATATTGCCCTCCTGAACTCTGTGTTTTGTTTGGAGATGTGAGGCCTTAGAACTAGCAGCAATTTATCAAATGAAACCTTGGCCATTCGGTAATTCAAAACATAAGAACGTAAGAGTCTGCAAGAGGCCGGTAGGCCTGTACAAGGCAGCTCCTTTGAACCTAAGCTCCCGTGAATCTAACCCCACCTGATATCACTGTCCATGAATTTATCTAATCTATTTTTTTTTTAATGCGACAGTTGTATTGGCACTCATCACATGACTGCTCAGCCTGTTCCTCTCATCTACCACTTTAAGTAAACCAATTTTTGTCTATGTCCCTGTTGAATCTGAATCTATCCAGTTTATACCCATTACTACGTGTTCTACCCGGTTCTCTTCCCAACAGAACCTTATTAATATCCCCCTTATTAAAGCCCTTCATCCATTTATAAACCTCGATCACGCACCCTTCGCCTTTCAAGAGAATGCAAGCTTAACTGTTTCAGTCTTTCCTTGTATGGCAAGTCTCGTAACCCTTGAATCATCATAGTCATCCTTCTCTGCATCGAGTCTAACATTTTGATATCCATTCTATAGTAAGGTGACCATAACTGAACAGCGTAATCAAGATGAGGTCTAACTAATGATACATATAATTTGAGGAAGACTTCAGCGCTTCTGTTGGTTACGCTCCTTGAAATAAAACCCAGTACCCTGTTTGCTCGATTTCTAGCTTGAATGCATTGTGCCTTTGGACCAAGATCAGAGCTCACTAACACCCCCTATTCTCATAAAACTTCTCAAACTTTTCACTTGTTTCCCTCTCAGCATGAAATGGGTGAACACAATTTCTTAGACATGTGGACTCTTTAACCCGGTAGCAGCGGGGATCATGTTTCTTAATGGTCCCCCCAAGCGATAAAAAAGAGAAAAATTCACCCCTCACACAAACCATTTCATAATATATATCCAAGCATTTGTGATCAGATTATGTATCATCTATTTTGGGGGGTTTATATCATGGCATAAATTTGGCCCGTCGCTGCTACCGGGTTAAGTAATTCCTCTGCCTCAAGGACACAAACAACCTTGAAGTTAGCGCTGCCGCACGGCGAAACCGCCCAGTGTGACATGGTCAATGTCATTATAAGGAATGTCAGGACACGAGCATCGGGGGGTGGGGGTATGAGGGAGTGATGGGAGTTATAGTTGTGTTGTGACGTATAATGGGGTAGCGATGACAGAAATGGATGAAGTAATGCTTGATCAGAGACAACAGTAAAATGTCAACTTTTAACGTTTATATAGTTCTTACATTATTTTTTTGTTACCACACTCAATGTAATGTTATAGGTTGTTTTTTTATTGTGAAGACTTGGTAATAGGCTAATTTTCATGACGATCAAGAATCGATCGATTTAAAAATTCGTTTATGAAAAGTTAGATTGTAAAACTGGTTCAACGAAAGACTTATATGGTTTCCTTGCTCTCCATATGGGTTTCATAATTCAGTAAACATGAGGATAAGGTAGGACATCTACTACTACAACAATTATAGTTATAAAACTCTTTGGGCCCACTCATTTATTACAACCATAGGCGGCGGGGGAGGGTGGCTTTTAGGGCTTCTGCCCCAGATCTTTCATCAAAAGCCCAAGATCTTTTTTAAGGTTTTATGGTGTTAAGATATTTTTTTTACATAACTCATTATACAGTAAATTGATTCTAGTGTAGGACGTATCATAAATTAATATTGTCATTATACCAAAGTCTCTTATGTCTCCAGAAGTCACTATCTATGGGGATGTTTTAATTTTTTTTCTCAGGGGGGCATACACCCGAACCCCTCCCCTCCATCACCCGTCCCATACACGAATAAGACGCGTTCACCACGAATGCATAGAAACAAAGGTCATGTTCTGTGTGTGTATATATGTACGTATGTGTTTTGGGGGATCATGTTGATTAATGTAGAGAGATTGGAAACGGTTACCAAATCAGGATTCTGTAAGGGATGAAACATATTGAGTTTCCATTGAAGATTCAAAGTAATTGGCGAAACGATTTTGGGGTTGCCAGAAATTTAATGGAAGATGTGATAGAATTTTTTATGGAGAGAGAGAGAGAGAGAGAGAGAGAGAGAGAGAGAGAGAGAGAGAGAGAGAGAGAGAGAGAGAGAGAGAGAGAGAGAGAGAGAGAGAGAGAGAGAGAGAGAGAGAGAGTATAGCTTTTAAGCAAATGCATTGATCAAATTGTGATAAAGCAACAGATCCATGTACACTTTGATATATAGTAAATGAAATAAGAGGTTGACCCCAACCAAATCTGGATGATAATTCGGTGTGCACCAAAAACAAAATGGCCGCCATGAAATACTGAAAAATATCTGTAGCAAGTTGCTACAGATATTTATATGGGAGGTGAGAAGGGAGCTGAAGCCCTCCAAACACCCTTCCCATGTCCTCACTAACCGTTTCCCTATTGTCTCACCAACAGCAGAGAGTAGTTCAGCATGCTCTCTAAGAACATCCTCTCTCATCCACACCACACTACATTTACACAACACATACACATTTTCCCAAGATTCAAATTTCAAAATGGCGTACCTTCACCTTACCTAGGAGTCCCTGCCCGGGAAGGGGTCCACAAATTCCCCAGGTGGTACTCCCTTCTGACTGCAGACCTGAGAGGTGTCTTGATAACTCCTCGAACCTCTTTCTTATTCATTTCTGCAACATTCGCGATCTTCGTTCTAATTTTCATTCTGTGGAACACCATCTCCTCCTTCAAACCTCACCTTCTCTTCCTCACCGAAACACATGTTTCTGAGGCTACTGACAGCAATCTCTACTCTGTTCCCTCCTACTATCTCTATCCTAAATTTCAATCCAAAGCTGGATGATGCGCCTACGTGCGCAACGACATCACTTGCTCTCGTGCCCACAACCTTGATTCTTCAGAATTTTCCACCGTCTGGCTGAGACTTCATTGCCATTCTATTACTAAATACATTTATGCTGTTTATCTCTCACTTAACACTACTGACTATGTGAAATTCTTTGACTACTTTAACACTTAAGTGAAGCACATCTTGACCCACTCTCCCTTCGCTGAAATCTCCATCCTAGGAGATTTCAATGTTCACCACCAGCTTTGGCTTTCATCCTCTTTCACTGACCAGCCTGGTGATCAAGCCTACAACTTTGCTATCCTCAACGATCTAGAGCAGTTGGTCCAGCACCCTACACGTATTCCCGACCGTCTTGGAGACAGGCCCAACATTCTAGACCTCTTCCTTACCTCAAACCCTTCAGCTTACTCATTCAAACTGTTCTCTCCGTTGGGTTCCTCCGATCACAACCTTATTTCTGTATTCTGTCCTTTCATTTCTGTACACCCTCTGGACCCACCGAAGAGGCGATGCTTCCGGCATTTTGCTTCAGCTCGGTGGGACGACCTGAGGATGTACTTTTCCTAGTTCCCATGGAATGATTATTGCTTCCAGGAGCGAGACCCCGCTGTGTGTGCTCAGCGCATCACAGGCGATTTTCTCTGGAATGGAGGCATACATTCCACGTACTTTCTCTACTCCTAACGCTAAAAAGTCTTGGTTTAATCACGCTTCTTCTCGTGCTGTCAGTGATACAGAGGCAGCTCACAAGCCTTCGAACTAATGCTAACCATTAACTTTACATTTCTGCCCGGAATCGTGCCCAATCTATTCTCCGACTAACCAAAAACTCTTTCATGAATAGAAAATGCCAAAACCTTTTTTTCTCTACTCTGCATTACTCAACTTCTTTTAATAGAAGACCCACTCCACAGGAACTTAACGATTCAAGGCTGGAGGCAACAGAACGCTTAGCCTCAGACTTTACTATTATTTCCGATTGGGGCAAGAGGAACGTGGTGTCCTTCAACGCCTCAAAAACACAGTTCCCCAACCTATCCACTCGACACAATCTTCCAAACAACTATCCTCTATTCTTCGACAACACTCAGCTATCACCTTCTTCAACACTAAACATTCTCGGTCTATCCTGAACTCAGAATCTCAACTGGAATCTTTATATCTCATCTCTTACTAAATCAGCTTCCGCTAGGCTGGGCGTTCTGTACCGTCTCCGCCAGTTCTTCTCCCCCCCACAGTTGCTATCAATTTACAGGAGCCTTGTCCGTCCTCGTATGGAGTATGCATCTCATGTGTGGGGGGCGTCCACTCACACAGCTCTCCTTGACAGAGTGGAGTCAAAGGCTCTTCGTCTCATCAACTCTCCTCCTCATACAGATAGTCTTCTACCTCTCAAATTCCGCCGCCATGTTGCCTCTCTTTCTATCTTCTGTCGATTTTTTCACTCTGACTGCTCTTTTGAACTTGCTAACTGCATGCCTCCTCCCCTCCCGTGGCCCCGCTGCACACGACTTTCCACTCATGCTCATCCCTATACTGTCCAAACCCCTTATGCAAGAGTGAACCTGTATCTTCACTCTTTCAGCCCTCACGCTGGTAAACTCTGGAACAATCTTCCCTCATCTGTATTTCCTCCTGCCTACGACTTGAACTCTTTCAAGAGGAGGGTATCAGGACACCTCTCCTCCCGAAATTGACCTTTTTTTTTTGGACACTCCTTTGATCTCTATTCAGGAGCAGTGAGTGTCGGGCTTTTTTTATATATATATATTTTTCTTTATGCCCCTGAAATATCACCTTAACTGTAATATATATATATATATATATATATATATATATATATATATATATATATATATATATATATATATATATATATATATATATATATATATATATATATATTGATTGATTGATTGATTGATTAGTGCTAAATTAAAGGTCTTGCTCTACTGTAAGTTGCCAGATAGCTACATGATGTTCTCTTAAACTGCCGGTAAATAATAAGCATTAAATTGATAGCTAAAGTCTGAGCTATCCACACATATATTGACAAATACTGCTATTACTCACAGACAGCCTTTGCGTCGTCATTGAGGCAGATATGTATTATGTAAACAGTCGCTGCGCTTCAACACGAGTTTTCAATACGAGTCTATCCTTAAAATACGTTTTCTTCGCTATTTACGTTTTCTTTAAATCGTGTTATTGGTAAACAAATTTGTAGAATAAAGAAAAAAATATATAAATGAGGATTAAATCATGAATGTTTGGCAATAGATTGCATATAAAATAACTAAATTACTTCAAAAACACTTTGTGAATTATTTAAGGAGTATATTTGGTCATTAAATGCTTAACATTTTTTTTTTTTGCGGAAAATTTAAAACTCAAGCCAAGGCTGTCCACGCATATGTTGTCGTATAGCGCCTCACTGACAGGAGAAGGATGCTTGGACGAGTGATTTCTGACATCAGTGCCCTAAATTTCGTAAGATAAGGCCATGTCCACACTTGCATCACGTCTGGTGGAGCGAAAGACTTTGTTTGGCCCATAAGAACCGTACTACATAGCGACAATCTCTCTCTCTCTCTCTCTCTCTCTCTCTCTCTCTCTCTCTCTCTCTCTCTCTCTCTCTCTCTCTCTCTCTCTCTCCATAGACTCTGGCTTTACAGCAATGCCCGGCAACGTTACCCGGAGACTTCATGGCTTATTAATACCATTGTCCAGGACATCACATGCCAAACAGAGCATCCTATCAAGAGGAGCTAAAATCTGGAATGACCTGCCGCAACACTGATGAGAATATAAGATTGTTCAAATCTTAATTAATAAAAAGGCTTCTTAGTACCTATGAGAACTTATGATCACATTGATTTTTGTATTTGTTTTATAGTGTTTTTGAATGGTCCTTTGTGTGTTTTCACCCACACTATTTTTGCAAACTGCGTCTGATTGTTGTAAATTTCATTATTTCAATAACAATCAAGCTATTTTCAAGTTTTTATTCCACATGTACACTTGTTTTTTTGTTTTTTTTACAACAAAGGAGGCAGCTCAAGGGCACAAAAAAAAAATACAAAAAGCCCGCTAATCCCTGCTCCCATAAAAGAATCAGAAGAGGTGGCCAAAAGCAAGGTCAAACTCGGGAGGAGAGGTGTCCTGAGACCCTCCTCTTGAAAGAGTTCAAGTGGTAGGCAGGAGGAAAAACAGATGAAGGAAGATTGTTCCAGAGTTTACCAGCGTGAGCGATGAAAGAGTGAAGATGCTGGTTAACTCTTGCATAAGGGTTTTGGACAGTATAGGGATGAGCATGAGTAGAAAGTCGTGTGCAGCGGGGCCGCGGGAGTGGGGGAGGCATGCAGTTAGCAAGTTCAGAAGAGCAGTCAGCGTGGAAATATCGATAGAAGAAAGAGAGGCAACATCGCGGCGGAATTTAAGAGGTAGAAGACTATCAGTAGGAGGAGGAGAGCTGATGAGACGAAGAGCCTTAGCCCTCCACTCTGTCCAGAAGAGCTGTGTGGGTGGAGCCCCCCCACACATGAGATGCATACTCCATGCGAGGGCGGACAAGGCCCCTGCATATGGATAGCAACTGCGCGGGGGAGAAGAATTGGCGGAGACGATACAGAACGCCCAACCTCGAGGAAGCTGATTTAGCGAGAGAGGAGATATGAAGTTTCCAGTTGAGATTTTGAGTTAAGGATAGACCTAGGATGTTTAATGTTGAGGACGGTGACAGCTGAGTGTTGTCGAAGAATAGGGGATAGGTGTTTGGAAGATTGTGTCGAGTTGATAGGTGAAGAAATTGAGTTTTTGAGGCATTGAAGGACACAAGGTTCCTTCTACCGCAATCGGAAATGATAGCAAGGTCTGGGGTTAAGCGTTCTGCAGCCTCCACTCTGGAGTCGTGTACTTCCTGTTGTGATGGTCTTCTATTGAAAAAAGTTGAATAATGCAGAGTGGAGTCGTCGGCGTATGAGTGGACAGGACAGTTTGTTATGGAAAGAAGATCATTGATGAATAACAAGAAGAGAGTGGGTGATAGGACAGAGCCCTGTGGAACGCCACTGTTGATAGGTTTAGGGAAAGAGCAGTGACCGTCTACCACCGCAGAGATAGAACGGCCGGAAAGGAAACTGAAGATAAAGGAACAGAGAGAGGGATAGAATCCGAAAGAGGGCAGTTTAGAAAGCAAAGACTGGTGCCAGTCTCTATCGAAGGCTTTCGATATGTCTAGCGCAACAGAGAAAGTTTCACCGAAACGGCTAAGAGAGGATGACCAAGAGTCAGTTGAGAGAGCAAGAAGATTGCCAGTAGAACGCCCCTTGCGGAATCCATACTGGCGATCAGATAGAAGGTTAGAGGTGGAAAGGTGCTTTTGAATCTTTCGGTTAAGGATTGATTTAAAAGCTTTAAATAGACAGGAAAGTAAAGTTATAGGGCGGTAGTTTGAGGGATTGGAACGGTCACCCTTTTTAGGCACAGGCTGTACAAAGGCATACTTCCAGCAGGAAGGAAAGGTAGATGTTGATAGGCAGAGACGAAAGAGTTTGACCAGGCAGGGTGCTGCCCCTTGAACTTCACACACACACGCACACACACACACACACACACACACACACAGAGCAGGGCGGCGCCAACCTCACCTCGACCGCCAGATATCATCGCTAGATGGAGACACAGGACCATATTTTAAAACACATATTTGACAAGGCTTTCGTAGGATCTTAGGCTATTTCCAGGGGTAGTTTTATGTCCCTGGCGGTAGTTTGACCCATCTTCTGTACCGTGAACTTAAAAACACTTATTAGAACCCTATAGATCCTCTCTCTGACCATTGGAAATTGTTGATGTGAGAGGAGGAAGCGTCTGATAGCACCGACCACAGACCTGGCCGCCAGATAGAGACACAGCCACGGCCGCCACAAGGGGGGAAAGTGTCGCCGCCTGTCACACAAAGGGACGTAAAAACCGGAGCCACGAATTACACTCGCTGGTCACAGGGCGCGGCTATCTAGTTTTACTTGGAGTTGGAAATAGAGTCACAGATGAAACGTCCATTTAATACGGGGAATTAGAAGCGTTTTGGGGCTGTATGTGTTTCTTGATCGTGGGCCATTCCTTTCCTCCTCATAAATCTACGAAAAAAAATATTAAACCTTAGAATTTGAAATCATGCTCCTATTTTTCTTTCAGTCCTTCTCTCTTTACTGTACAAGAGGATGTCATTTTACTCCTATATATTAAGGACTTCTTGAAACTGAATGTACGAGTATCTTGATTCTTGATGAAAAAATATTAAATCTCTGAATTCGAAATCATGGCAAGGCTTTATTTTATCCTTTTCTTCTTAGCTTTTAAACGTCAGTTTGCTACTATGAGTTAGGATTTCTTGTTCTGTATTCTGCTTGTTCCATTTCATTCCGTTCCTCTTGATAAATCCACGGTGAAAAAATTACTATACCTCTGTGTTCGAAATGATGCTCCTCTTTTTAGTCCTGCCTTCTTTACTCTAATAAATGACGTCAATTTACAACTATTAATTAAGGGTTTCATGTTTTATATATCTCCTGCCTTGCTCACTCCGCTCCTCTTCATAAATCCACGATGAGTACTTTAAACCCCTAACTAAAAATCTGCTGGCCCGGGTTCGAGCCCCGGCCTGGGCAATCGACATGTATCCCACCCAGCTGTTCATCCTTTTTTTCGGGCTGGTCGATAAATATTACTTAAGGACCCTCTGGGAAAGTAGAATGTGGTGACCTAGACATCACACTGGCCCTGCGTCGGGTTAATGGCTCCCTCCCACCACATGCTCAAAGGGCCAACGGGACGGAGATGAGCACCGCCGCTACGCGCAGCTGTAGCGTATGCTCCCAACTTTACCTTACCAACACTTATTAGCCGCCCGCTGCGAGGCTGCCTCCCCGCCGCCGTTATTACTTTGTCCGCTACACGCAGCACACCGCCGGCCCGGCACAACACACAGCGAGACTAATGGCTTATGGCGATTGTACTTTCGCTTCTACCTTCCCCGGGCACGGCAAGGAGGAAGGATTCCGGTGCGGCCTTTCTTGCGTAAGTTACAACAACAGAAATCAACAACAGAAGAAAAAAATACAGAAATAAAAAAATTGAATAAAAGAAAAAAAGAAAAGAAAAGAAGAAAATAAATAGAATAAAAAATAAAAATAAAGTAAATAAATATAATAGATAAGAATAAAAACAATAAAAAAATAATAAATAAATAAATATATAAGACAAAATAGAAGTAGAAACTAAAAACGATAAAAAATAATAAATAGAAAATGAGAAAAACAAAAATATATAAATAAACATAAATAAAATAAGATAAATACACCGTCGCAACGTGATATTTGCTGTTTCAAAATATTTCTTCTTATAATATTCCTGAGCGTGTATTAGCAGCGCCTTCACACGTGTCCTCGTCTCGCCTATGGAAGAGTCTTTAGGAAGTTTTACCTCTTAAGAAGTATTAGCTCGCATCTTTTATAGTCTATTTTTAAACTCGTGTTAAGATGCGAGACAAAGTTAGTTCATTATAATAAAACCTGCACACACACACACACACACACACACACACACACCCTCCCTCTACCCCACACACATAGACAGACAGGAAGATACACACAACAACTACATTTACAACAACAACAACAACAACAACAACAACAACAACTCCCTTGACCACCAAAATCCCACAGTCTGTTAGTTAAAGTTACCGTCCGGGCTACAAACTACAGCATGGCGATGGGTGGAAGTGTTCCCCGCGCCGACACCCCGACCCACCAGCCCCCGGGTGGCTGTAAACAAATTAAGAGTGCAGCACCGCTACTACTACTACTACTACTACTACTGCTGCTGTACTACTACTACTACTACTACTACTACTGTTGCTGTACTACTACTACTACTACTACTACTACTACTACTACTGCTGCTGCTGTACTACTACTACTACTACTACTACTACTACTACTACTACTGCTGCTGCTGCTGCTGTACTACGAATAATAGTACTACTACTACTTCTACTAACCCAAACCAAGGTGCTGACCCACAAATAAGGAAGGGAAGGGAGAAGGGGCGGAATATTTTCTTTGTTGTTTGTCACATTTAACAACAATAAATAACATGTTAGGAAACTGGCGTATTACTTTCATTCTCGGTTCTACGTAGTTCTAGTATAGTATATTTTCTATATTCTTTTTTAGTCACCTTTAACAGCGATAGATAACAACATGGAAGACTAGCCTATTATTTTCACTCTGTTCTGTGGTTCACGATAAATAAATTCAAATCATAAACCCATTGTTATTATTACACTCAACCACCAGGGCCCGTATCCTCGAGAGCTATTAACTTTTACTCTTAAAGTTACTATCAAAGTTAATAGTTTCAAATTATTAAGAGTAAAAGCTATCCTCGTCAACTTTGAGTGTAAGTCTTAGCAAATCCCTGGCTACTATTATCTTCTTCTTCTTCTTCTTTATGGCGGGCTCGTTGCTAAGGACGCCTCCGTGCAAAACGTAAACATCCGACATGAATTAAGTATATATTTCAAAAGAAAAATAAAAGAAAAGATGTATAAATGTACAACAGAAACATAATAAATGGCAAACACAAGAAAATACTGAGTTTTGTGGCAGATAGAAGCAGCCTCAAAGGTTGCTTTTACTCCGTCACTCGTCAATACCCGTATCTCCCCGCCTGCGTCACGACTTGCTCTGCTGAAATTACCGCACCATAACCACGTCATCTGCCCCAATGAGCACATCTATGGGCCGGAGAACCAGCGCAGAAAAGGAGTAAGTTTAATTGGTCGCCAGATGAAACGGTCTTCTTACATCAAATTCAAGAAAAAATACGTATAATCAGAGGGTGTTATGGGAAGAGTATCACCCCTGAGGATAAGAAGAGAGCGTGGACTGAAGTGGCAGAAGCTGTAACAAGGTTGGTAATCACATATTCATGGTTCAATCAGCTTACAAACTAACCTAACCTAATCAATTGGGTATTTTTTGCATAATAACACAACCACTGACCTTCCAAACAGAACATACCTTTTCATTCTGTATCTGAATAGTTTCATTATGACCATTTCTGCCACAACCCCCTCTCCCTCAACAACCTAACATAACTAAACCTAACCATGCCAAACCTGCCCCGTCCTACCGAACACATCCTAACTTAACTTAACATGCCAAGTTTGTTGGGGGGAAGAGGGGGTTGGTATAGATAGTTAAGGCATATTTGCCCTTTTTTTATTCTTTATTTATTTTTATTTATTTTATTTTTTATTTTATTTGGGGGGGGGGGATGCTAGGCATGCCAGACTATGGACACTTTTACAAGTACTTTATGTCAAGACTATATGGGAATGGGTAGGTTTTGTGAGAATGGTAAAGTAAGATTAAAATAGTATATTTATAGCATTGGTCAAACAGATTATGGTGATATAATGTTAGATTGGAATGTACTCAAGATAATGAAATTAAGGTTAATGCTTTTATTTTTTTGTTACATATTCACATATTCATGATCAAGTAACTTGCAAACTAACCTAACCTCGTCAAATGGGTATTTTTGTATACAAACACAACCACAGAGTTTCCAAACAGAACTTACTTTTTCCTACTGCTTCACGTGAATAGCATCATCATGACCATTTCTGCTGCAACCCCCACTCCCTCAACAATCTAACATAACTAAACCAACTCCTGCTAAACCTGTCCTACCTGACACAGCCTAACCTAACATGGTAGGTCCCCAAGTGCCAAACCTGCCCCGTCCTACCGAACACATCCTAACTTAACATGCCAAGTTTGTTGGTGGGGAAGAGGGGGTTGGTATAGATAGTTAAGGCATATTTGCCCTTTTTTTATTTTTTATTTATTTTTATTTGTTTATTATTTATTTTTATTGGGGGGGGGGATGCTAGGCATGCCAGACTATGGACACTTTTACAAGTACTTTATGTCAAGACTATATGGGAATAGGTAGGTTTCGTGAAAACGGTAAAGTAAGATTAAAATAGTATATTTATAGCATTGGCCAAACAGATTATGGTGATATAATGTTAGATTGGAATGTACTCAAGATAATGAAATTAAGGTTAACGCTTTTTTTTTTTTTTGTTACATGTTCACATATCCATGATTCAAGTAACTTGCAAATTAACCTAACCTCGTCAAATGGGTATTTTTGTATACAAACACAACCACAGAGTTTCCAAACAGGACATACTTTTTCCTACTGCTCCATGTGAATAGCATCATCATGACCATTTCTGCTGCAACCCCCACTCCCTCAACAATCTAACATAACTAAACCAACTCCTGCTAAACATGTCCTACCAAACACGTCCTAACCTAACATGGTAGGTCCCCAAGTTTGTTAGGGTGGAAAGGGGGTTAGTATAAGAGAGTCAAGTCATATTTACCTGTTATTTTATTTATTCCTTATTTAGATTTTTTTTGGGGGGTGGGTGGGTTAAGCATGCCAGGCTCTCAACACTTTTACAAATATTTTATGTTAAGACTATATCGGAATAGGTAGATTTGATGAGAATGGTAAAGTAAGTTTAAAATATTATTTTGATAGCATTGGTCAAACAGTTTATGGTGATATAATGTTAGGTTAGAAGTACTCAAAAGAATGGAATTAAGATTAATGCTTTGAATTTTTTTGTATAGCTGTATTGTGTAATATCCTCCTACTTAGAGAAAAGCATTTTAGAAAAGTAGGTAATGAAAAGTAGTATTTATGGCCATGTTCATAACAACTAAAAAGTTAATGTCTTATGATGCATGTAAATAAAATATTGGTACTGATTTAGCTTTCCATCACAGCATGTATTAAATGTTATTGGAGAAGGTATGGGAAATAAAAAGCATGCCATAGTGAAACGATTAAGAAACTTGCTTCACATTTATACCCTGACAGTGCCCTCCCTGGGAGTGGACCCCGCACGCAGGATGACTGTGAGAAGCGTTGGTACAACGTACAACAAAAATCAAAGCCTTGCATTGCCAAGTGCAAGAATGAGCAGCGGCAGACTGGTAATTTTTTTTAGTTGTTATGTCTTTAAATGTAAAACTTATATTAGTTAGTTTTTTTATGTGCTCACAGAATGCAGCTATACTGGCCACAATGCCTTTATTTCAGCTTAAAGTTAATAAGTTCATAGCAGTGAACTGCATATTTGATATAGAATTTTTTTTAATGTTCATCTGTCAATGAGTATCAATCTATCTAAATATCTTGGTTGTCTTCCCCCAGTGAAGGGTTTTAGCCAAGACAGGCACACACTTACTCACACACTCACACTCATGTACACCACTCTCTCAGCTGCACAGCCCCTGAGGGAGTCAAAATGGCCCTCACTGTATGGGGGATTAGCTGCACAGTTCAGACAGGGAACTTCCACACCAAGGCCTCACAGCATACACTGGTCTACCCCTGCCCCTTCATAACAATGATATTTCCCCCAGCACCTGAGTGCCCCACACGTGTGGCACCACAGATACGCAGGCGCCTGCCTATATAACTATGACATTAACTGTGGTAGATAAACTGGTGTATGACATCATAGGCTGCTCGTCTCATGTATTTGAAGGGGTACCAGAGCCATTCAGCATTGACATGATGTGCTAGGGATAGGACAGCAGCAACAGTCAAGCAGCAGTGAAATATTGACTGGCCTGTATGTTTTTGGCAAAAACTTTTATATTCTTATTAAAACAATTTATTAATTACCCTTAAATTCATATTCTTTGTAGATACACACTTTATCAGTATTGCTAGAGACCATCCCAGCACATTGTTCATTACTTGTGGAAAATATACCATTAGCTGCTCCGGCAACAGCCACTGCTTCAATATCTGCTGGCCCTATGACACCAGCCACTGCTTCATCATCTGCTGGCCCAATGACACCTGCCACTGCTTCATCATCTGCTGGCCCTATGACATCAGCCACTGTTTCATCATCTGCTGGCCCAGTGACACCAGCCACTGCTTCATCATCTGCTGGCCCAATGACACCTGCCACTGCGAGGGATGACAATGAAACTGCTCCACCACAGTCACCACCTACTTCATCGGAGTTAAGAGATGCCTTTCATAGGGCAGCAGTATAATTTTTTGATGCTGGGGCTGAATATTACTGCCTCAAGGCTATGATTTTGTCACTTTTTTATTTTATTACTGAGGAGGTTAAGGTGGAAGGGGTGAAAAATAATCTCTGCTGTTTTTCGACAGAAATGGTTAGCAAATTCATTCAAAGGACAAAATTTACCAGAAAAAAAATTGTGTGCCATTGTGAGTGGGTTCACTTGAGATTGGGCTCCAATACGCCTCCGTGGTCTAGTGGTCAGCATGTCTGGCTTCTACGCGGGCCCGGGTTCGAATCCCGGCCTGGGCAGTCGGCGTGCAGCTCACCCAGCTGATCATCCTCCCTCTCGGGCTGGTCGATAAATGACTACCTGGGGAAACTGTGGTAACCCGGATGTCACACTGGCTCTGTGTCCCGGGGTAATGGGCTCCCTCCCACCACAGGCTCAAGGCCCAATGTTACGGAGATGAGCACCGAGGCCACACGCTGCTACAGCGTATGCCCCAACTTTACCTTTACCTTTATTGGCTCGACTGACAGACATGGCTTTGTATGTCGAAGGTCACTGGTTCAATCTCCACAGCCAGCACTCTCTAACTTGGATTTTTCCGAGTTCCCTAAAGCCAAGATTAATTTCTCGGTGTTAAATGAGGAGATTTGCACCGGCACCCAGTCATGGGTGTTACAAGATGCGTTGTTACAATCAGGGGCGTCATTTGGCCTTCAAAAGTGGGAGGGACATTAGGGCAGACAATTTTATATATATATATATATATATATTTATATTTATATATATATATATAATTATATATTTATATATATATATATATATATATATATATATATATATATATATTTTTTTTTTTTTTTACCATCATTTGCTTATAACTCCTTTAGGCACTGATCATTTTTTTTTTTTTTTTTTTACAGCTAAGGAGACAGCTCAAGGGCGCAAAGAAAAAAAAAGAAAAAAAGGCCCGCTACTCACTGCTCCCGAACAGAGGTTAATGGAGTGTCCAAATCAGAGGTTAATTTCGGGAGGAGAGGTGTCCTGATACCCTCCTCTTGAAAGAGTTCAAGTCGTAGGCAGGAGGAAATACAGATGAAGGAAGATTGTTCCAGAGTTTACCAGCGTGAGGGATGAAAGAGTGAAGATGCTGGTTAACTCTTGCATAAGGGGTTTGGACAGTATAGGGATGAGCATGAGTAGAAAGTCGAGTGCAGCGGGGCCGCGGGAGGGGGGGAGGCATGCAGTTAGCAAGTTCAGAAGAGCAGTCAGCGTGGAAATATCGACAGAAGATAAAAAGAGAGGCAACATTGCGGCGGAATTTAAGAGGTAGAAGACTATCAGTATGAGGAGGAGAGCTGATGAGACGAAGAGCCTTAGCCTCCACTCTGTCCAGAAGAGCTGTGTGAGTGGAGCCCCCCCACACATGAGATGCATACTCCATACGAGGGCGGACAAGGCCCCTGTATATGGACAGCAACTGTGCAGGGGAGAAGAACTGGCGGAGACGGTACAGAACGCCCAGCCTCGAGGAAGCTGATTTAGTAAGAGATGAGATATGAAGTTTCCAGTTGAGATTTTGAGTTAAGGATAGACCGAGGATGTTTAGTGTTGAGGAAGGTGATAGCTTAGTGTTGTCAAAGAATAGGGGATAGTTGTTTGGAAGATTGTGTCGAGTGGATAGGTGGAGAAACTGTGTTTTTGAGGCGTTGAAGGACACCAGGTTCTTCTTGCCCCAATCGGAAATAATAGTAAGGTCTGAGGCTAAGCGTTCTGCAGCCTCCAGCCTTAAGTCGTTAAGTTCCTGAAGGGTGGGTCTTCTATTAAAAGAAGTTGAATAATGCAGAGTGGAATCATCGGCGTAGGAATGGATAGGACAGTTCGTTTTGGAAAGAAGATCATCAATGAACAACAGAAAAAGAGTGGGAGATAGGACAGAACACTGTGGGACACCACTGTTAATAGATTTAGGGGAAGAACAGTGACCGTCTACCACGGCAGAAATAGAACGGTCAGAAAGGAAACTGGAGATAAAGGTACAGAGAGAAGGATAGAAACCGTAGGAGGGTAGTTTAGAAAGCAAAGATTTGTGCCAGACCCTATCAAAAGCTTTTGATATGTCCAGCGCAATAGCAAAGGTTTCACCGAAACGGCTAAGAGAGGATGACCAAGAGTCAGTTAGGAAGGCAAGGAGACCACCAGTAGAACGCCCTCTGCGGAACCCATACTGGTGATCAGATAGAAGGTCAGAAGTGGAAAAGTGCTTTTGAATCTTCCGGTTAAGGATTGATTCAAAAGCTTTAGATAGACAAGAAAGTAAAGCTATAGGACGGTAGTTTGAGGGATTGGAGCGGTCAACCTTCTTAGGTACAGGCTGTATGAAGGCATACTTCCAGCAAGAAGGAAAGGTAGATGTTGACAGGCAGAGGCGAAAGAGTTTGACCAGGAAGGGTGACAGCACGGAGGCACAGTTTTTAAGGACAATAGGAGGCACTCCATCAGGTCCATAAGCCTTCTGAGGATTGAGGCCAGAGAGGGCATAGAAAACATCATTTTGAAGAATCTTTATAACAGGCATAAAGGAGTCAGAGGGGGGATGAGTAGGAGGAATATGCCCAGAATCGTCCAGAGTGGTGTTTTTTTAAAAAGTTTGAGAGAAGAGTTCAGCCTTAGAGATAGATGAGACGGCAGTGTTGCCGTCAGGACTGAGGAGTGGAGGGAAAGATGAAGAAGTGAAGTTGGAGGAGATGTTTTTGGCTAGATGCCAGAAGTCACGGGAAGAGTTAGAGAAAGCAAGGTTTTGACATTTTCAATTAATGAAAGAATTTTTGGTTAGTCGGAGAATAGATTTGGCACGATTTCGGGCAGAAATGTAAAGTTCATAATTAGCATTAGTTTGAAGGCTCTGGTACCTTTGTGAGCTACCTCTCTATCATTGACAGCACGAGAACAAGCATGATTAAACCAAGGCTTTTTAGCGTGAGGAGTAAAGAAAGAACGAGGAATGTATGCCTCCATTCCAGAGACAATCACCTCTGTGATGCGCTGAGCACACACAGAGGGGTCTCTATCCTGGAAGCAATAATCATTCCACGGGAAATCGGAAAAGTACATCCTCAGGTCGTCCCACCGAGCTGAAGCAAATTGCCAGAAGCATCGCCTCTTCGGTGGGTCCAGAGGGTGTACAGGAGCGATAGGACAGGATGCAGAAATAAGATTGTGATCGGAGGAGCCCAACTGAGAGAACAGTTTGACAGAATAAGCAGAAGGGTTTGAGGTAAGGAAGAGGTCTAGAACGTTGGGCCGATCTCCAAGACGGTCGGGAATACGTGTAGGGTGTTGGACCAACTGCTCTAGGTCGTTGAGGATAGCAAAGTTGTAGGCTTGTTCACCAGGATGGTCAGTGAAAGAGGATGAAAGCCAAAGCTGGTGGTGAACATTGAAATCTCCTAGGATGGAGATTTCAGCGATGGGAGAGTGGGTCAAGATGTGCTCCACTTTAGAATTCAAATAGTCAAAGAATTTTACATAGTTGGTATAGTTAGGTGAGAGATAAACAGCACAGATGTATTTAGTAATAGAATGACAGTGAAGTCTTAACCAGATGGTGGAAAATTCAGAAGAGTCAAGGTCGTGGGCACGAGAGCAAGTGATGTCGTTGCGCACGTAGGCGCAACATCCAGCTTTGGATTGAAATTTAGGATAGAGATAGTAGGAGGGAACAGAGTAGAGATTGCTGTCAGTAGCCTCTGAAACCTGTGTTTCGGTAAGGAAGAGAAGGTGAGGTTTAGAGGAGGAGAGATGATGTTCCACAGAATGAAAATTAGAGCGAAGACCGCGAATGTTGCAGAAATTGAGAAGAAAGAGGTTCGAGGAGTTATCAAGACACCTCTCGGGTCGGCAGCCAGAAGGAGAGTCCTCCCTGGGGGAATTTGTGGTCCCCCCCCCAGTCGGGGACTCCGAGGCTTGGTGTATGTGCGCCATTTTGAAATTTTAATTTTGGGAAAAGGTGTATATGTTGTGTGAATGCAGTGTGGTGTGGATAGAGAGAGGATCTGTCTTTAGAGAGCATGCTGAACTACTCTCCGGTGTTGGTGAGACAATAGGGAAACGGTTAGTGAGGACATGGGAAGGGTCTTTGGAGGGCTTCAGCTCCCTTCTCACCTCCCATATATACCTCACCGGGAGTGGCTTGCGCCCGCTCGGCAGGTGTCTTCCTACCTACTCCAGCGCATTTTATGTAGTCTGTAATGCAGGCAGGATATTCATTAGCACCTAATTAGACTCATGCTGCTCTCCAGTGCTCTCTGATGAACTCACAATCAAAGATGTAGTATACCTATATGGTAGCATTGAGTAATCTTAGGTCACTTGGTAAAGTGTTCACCTAAGTCCGACCCAAGCTGACAACATAAACCTAAGCGTGTTTGCAAGCTGAGTGTTTAGAATATTGGCATAATAATAAAAGATGCTGAAAACTGGATTCCACTACGTTATTGAATATATGAATAATTATATACTGAATTTGTAATGGAGCTAAGATAAAAAAAGCTATGTTTTCAGCGGTCATACCATGATCTCATAAAAATAATTAGGTTGACATATATAATTAATTACTACGTATTTTGGTATGATGACCATTGCACGTTAATACCATAGCTTTGCGAGCATTGAGTAATCTTAGGTCACTTGGTAAAGTGTTCACATAAGTCCGACCCAAGCTGACAACATAAACCTAAGCATGTTTGCAAGCTGAGTGCTTAGAATATTGGCATAATAATAAAAGATGCTGAAAACTAGATTCCACTAATAGAGTAATTATATACTGAATTTGTAATGGAGCCAAGATAAAAAGCTATGTTTTTCAGTGGTCATACCATGATCTCATGAAAATAAATAGGTTGACATATATAATTAATTACTATGTATTTTGTTATGATGACTATTGCACATTAATACCATAGCTTTGAATCCAATGATGAATATCTTCAAGCAAGACACAAATAGCAACAGATTGGTCACCAATTCACTCAGTAAACACAATACTCCAGAAAAGTATACACTGAATTCACAATAAAGTTGTTTTTCCACTTGGAACTTTGTAAACAGAAACCAAGTAACCTCGTTTTACTTCACTCATAAGTCATGATGTACGCGATGTGGTCACCTCGACCTTTCGTTCCTCCTCCCTCACACTGGCAGACGTCTCTAACAAGCTTTCTTACCACCATTATCTCAATATGAATAACTGGCAGCAATAATTATAAATCATATTCTAAATGACATTTTAATGCAATTTTAATGTCATCTTTTCCATTTGCATGTGTGTACCTTTCTGCTACAAATAAAAGTTTTTTTCCCATGTTTTGTTTTCCTTAACTCGAATATTTCACATTTTAATCAATAACAAAGGCATCAAACACTAATTGTATGTTCAAGCTATGTTTATTTTTTTTTTCTGTCGACATAAACTACATCGTTTTCCTTTGGTGCCATTATTTTCACATGGGTGCAGTCTATCACTCCCACAACACCGGCAAGTTGGTAGAATTCTGCTTGCTCTTCACGGATCTCCACCCTATCAAGGGGAGACTGGATAAACCTCCCGACTACCTACGGGGCACTGAGGGCGGCCAGAGTTTCCGCAATCACCCTGCTTACACTACTCTGGCTTACCCCAAACTCATCACTTGAACACTGCAGCATTTTTCCTGTAGCCAAGTATCTTTAAGTCAAAATCACTTTCAACCCCGGGGTGAGGGAATGCTCCCTTTGAACTGGATCTTGTTGCTCTCTTCTCACCAAATCAGTCACATACTCCATTCCTGCACGGTCTAATATGTATGTCTTGACAAGTTCACCATCGTTATACAGTTCCAAAGCGCCCTATCAAACTCTAAATTGCGAAGGCGGGCTGGACGAGGAAGTCCGGTGGCCATGTTGATATGGGTCTGGGTCTGGGATTCACTATTAACTTTACTATTAAGTGTTTAGAAGTCCTCGCCAGCACTCTCAAGTTAATACCAAAGTTAAGAGTAGGTATTAGGCTAATAGTTATTGAGGATACACTTTGAGAGTGAAGTTAATACCAAAGTCGAAAGTTAATACCAAGTTTAGTATTAATAATTGTCGAGGATACGGGCCCAGTTCCCTCACTTAGTGCAATAGTTAATGTCACAGAAGACTGGCATAACATTTTTCACTAAGGTTCTGTGGTTCACGGTAAATAAATTCAACACATAAACCCATTGTTATTATTACACTCAACCACCAGTTCCCTCACTTAGTGCAATAGTTAATGTCACAGAAGACTGGCATAACATTTTTCACAAAGGTTCTGTCGTTCACGGTAAATAAATTCAACACATAAACCCATTGTTATTATTACACTCAACCACCAGTTCCCTCACCAGTGACTTAGTGCAATAATAAAAATAACATTAGACAGGCATTTTTCAGTAAGGTTCTGCGGTTCACGGTAACTGAATAACTGCAGCGTCGAAATCATCCATTATTATAAGAACATAAGAACATAAGAACGTAAGGAGTCTGCAAGAGACCGGTTGGCCTATACAAGGCAGCTCCTGTACACTCAACCCCACCTTACCTCACCATCCATAGCTTTATCTAACCTCTTCTTGAATGTATCTACGGTATTGGCACCCACAACATGGCCCCCAAGCCTGTTCCATTCGTCCGTCACTCTATTGGTGATCCAATTCTTGCCTATGTCTTTTATTATCCTTATTCTTGTTCTGATCCTTATTCCGATACTTATTATATCTAACTAGAAAATATATACGTAAATGATTTAGTGCGTGTATTCGAAATATTTGAGAGAGAGAGAGAGAGAGAGAGAGAGAGAGAGAGAGAGAGAGAGAGAGAGAGAGAGAGAGAGAGAGCAATGATTTTTTTATAAACAACTGTTTCG
Organism: Eriocheir sinensis; assembly: GCF_024679095.1. Lineage (NCBI taxonomy): Eukaryota > Metazoa > Arthropoda > Malacostraca > Decapoda > Varunidae > Eriocheir > Eriocheir sinensis. Next base: position 43,237 of record NW_026111183.1, on the reverse strand, counting down.
TCTTCTCTCTCTCTCTCTCTCTCTCTCTCCTTCCTCTCCCCCCTCCACGTATCTTTAGCGCGTCAAAAGCAGCAGTAATATGGTGTTTGGCGGAGGTCTGGTTCAGTCTCCGTCCCGCCCCTCGCTCATGACTCGCACGCTGGAAGTCAGACCGGAAATTGGGTCGACGGCGAAGGAACAAGTCAAACGGATTCAGGCGTAACTATTATACCTGATGACTAGGTACCTCCCTTCCGTGTCCCTCCCGCGTCCCTCCCTCCCTCGCCCTGTCTCCTCGTGCCTCCTACAGCCTTGCCAGACTGTCCTACTCAGCCTCTTATGTTTGCTGATTTCAGAGCCAAACCTGTCTCCTCCACCCCAATAACTGACTTCATATATAGTTATCATTGGGCCTGTGTGGCAGAGCGGCGGGGAGGAAAGGACCCGCGGGAGCGAACGCCAAATTTGGTTTCACTATAACAAGCCTAAACTAGGCAGTTTCATTAGGGTTCCTGTAGGAGGCGGCAGCGTCTCTAAGAATACCAACTTCAGACTCTTCATATTGTAAATCAATCTTTCTGGTGTCTATGAAATTATACAAATACGTCTTTCCCTCTGTATCTGCTATGTGTGTGTGTGTGTGTGTCACCCCCAACCACCGCTTGTGTCCAACCTGCCTCCCTTCCTCGCCGCCGCTCGCCGCTCCGTCACCGTCTCCAGCCTCTCGCCTCTCTGTCCTCTGTCGATCTTTCCATTCTTACTGTCAGTACACGAATAAGCTTGTTCAGTGAAATAGTTGACAGAGTTTCTGCAATAATTATTAAACGACGGAAGAGCGGAGCGAAGTGATGCAGGTGCCAAACGTGTGATAACCGGTCAGTTGCAATAAGAAAATGAAACAAAGCATTATATCTGTGTGGGCGGTATATAAAACTGAGATCTATCATTGTTTTGTAACTTTAGTATGCACAAGAACCAACGTACGGGATGCAGAACCGTCCTTTGGTTGGTAGGAGTACAAGGTTTCTCCCGCCAACCTCGTGTTCGCGCCGCGGCCCGCGCCTGCCCGCCGTCAGCTGATCAGTGAGCTTCTTGCCGGTGATGGTCGTGGTGCTGTGAGGTGCAGTGTGTGGCTCGGGGAAGTTGCCCTTGACACTACACGTGGGATAGATAATCAGTTATTTGGATATATTTTTGAAACCTCCAGTTCCCCATACTCGCGGGTGCTTGACACTACACGTGCGATAGATAATAATCAGTTGTTTGGATATATTTATGAAGTTCATAGATCACTTACACTTAGCGGGAAAAAAGAACACAGCAGGAAAAGATAAATGGACATAGCAAGTGTAACAGTAGGAAACAAACAAAAGGACAGAAAAGGGAAATGCCGAAAGACTAGACTAGGCTAGAGTGAAGAAAACGAAGGAAAAGAAAACTGAAAAGCAAAACGAGATTAGGCAAAGTGTACGGAGAAACAGAGCTCGGTGCAGCGTGAAGTAATAAGTGTGCAGAGTGGAGCATCTAAGTGTGCAGAGTGAAGTATTAAGTGTGCAGAGTGGAGCATCTAAGTGTGCAGTGAAGTATTAAGTGTGCAGAGTGGAGCATCTAAGTGTGCAGTGAAGTATTAAGTGTGCAGAGTGGAGCATCTAAGTGTGCAGTGAAGTATTAAGTGTGCAGAGTGGAGCATCAAAGTGTGCAGAGTGAAGTATTAAGTGTGCAGAGTGGAGCATCTAAGTGTGCAGTGAAGTATTAAGTGTGCAGAGTGGAGCATCTAAGTGTGCAGTGAAGTATTAAGAGTGGAGAATGGAGCATCAAAGTGTGCAGAGTGAAGTATTAAGTGTGCAGAGTGGAGCATCTAAGTGTGCAGAGTGAAGTATTAAGTGTGCAGAGTGGAGCATCTAAGTGTGCAGAATGAAGTATTAAGTGTGCAGAGTGGAGCATCTAAGTGTGCAGAGTGAAGTATTAAGTGTGCAGAGTGGAGCATCTAAGTGTGCAGAATGAAGTATTAAGTGTGCAGAGTGGAGCATCTAAGTGTGCAGAGTGAAGTATTAAGTGTGCAGAGTGAAGTATTAAGTGTGGAGAGTGGAGCATCTAAGTGTGCAGTGAAGTATTAAGTGTGGAGAGTGGAGCATCTAAGTGTGCAGTGAAGTATTAAGTGTGGAGAGTGGAGCATCTAAGTGTGCAGAGTGAAGTATTAAGTGTGCAGAGTGAAGTATTAAGTGTGCAGTGGAGTATATAAGTGTGCAGTGGAGTGTATAAGTGTGAAGAAGAACCAAGTAGGAGCCAAGAAGCGATACAAAGCGGAACAGTTCAGAAGAGGATGAGGAAGAAGGCGTGCTTGCTGCAGCTAACGAGGTGGCCGCGGCCTGCCAGCGGGGCCGTGATCTGCCGCCGAGCAGGGCCGCCTGTGTGCCCCGAGGATTAACCGGACTTCTCCCACCAGGCCCTCCCCCGCGAACACAAGGTAACGTGCCCCGCGTGCCTGGACCTGCACCCATGTACTCTTGCGTGCCCAGACAGACTCTTACAGACTAATATGCTTGTCGCTGCTGCCTGCACACTTGCCTGCCCCTACAGACGCTTGCTTGCTTGCCCTTACAGAATCTACAGACACACTTGCTTACCCTTACAGACTTGCTTGCCTCTACAGACTATACAGCCTGCAGACAATACAGTCTACAGACATAACTGACTATACAGCCTACAGACACTTGCTTGCCCTTAGACCACATATTAACTTGCTTGCCTGTACAGTCTCTAACTTGGTTGCTCTACAGGCTATACAGATTCTACAGCCTCTATCTTGCTTGATTCTGCCGACCTGTCACCTCCCGTGTGACAGGCTGACGGCTCCTGTGTGTGTGTGTGTGTGTGAGAGAGAGAGAGAGAGAGAGAGAGAGAGAGAGAGAGAGAGAGAGAGAGAGAGAGAGATTTGCAACTTTGTTTTACTTTTGATTGACGATACAGGACGAGCGACGTTAGCCCCCCAAGTCTCCCTTATTAAAGCCCTTCATCCATTTATAAACCTCGATCATGTCTCCACGCACCCTTCGCCTTTCTAGGGAATGCAAGTTTAACTGTTTGAGTCTTCCCTCATATGGCAAGTTTCTCAACCCCTGAATCATCTTAGTCATTCTCCTCTGCACCGATTCTAACATTTTGATATCCATTCTATAGTAAGGTGACCAGAACTGAACCGCATAGTCAAGATGAGGTCTAACTAATGCTAAATATAGTTTGAGGAAGACTTCGGGGCTTCTGTTGCTTACGCTCCTTGAAATAAATCCCAGTACCCTATTAGCTCGATTTCTAGCTTGAATGCATTGTGCCCTTGGACGGAGATCAGAGCTCACTAAGACCCCTAAATCCCTCTCGCACCCAGACCTACTTATGAGAGTGTCATTTAAGCAATAGTTATGTGAGGGGTTGTTCCTACCTACACTCAGAATATGCACTTCCCTACATTGAACTCCATCTGCCATTTATCCGCCCAGTCATACAATCTGTTGAGTTCACCTTGGCGAATACTAGCGTCCTCATCCGACTCAATTACTCTACCGATCTTGGTATCATCTGCAGATTTACTAACATCACTACTAACTCCTGTATCTAAGTCATTGATATAAATAATAAACAAAAGTGGACCTAATACCGAACCTTGTTGGACCCCACTCGTAACACATCCCCAGTCAGATCTTTTACCATTGATTTGCACTCTTTGCTTCCTATTGCTAAGCCACGCCTTGACCCAGTTCAAAACTTTACCCTCTACTCCGTGAGCCTGTAATTTAAGCAACAGTCGTTGGTGAGGAACTTTGTCAAACGCTTTACTAAAATCAAGATAGATTACATCATAATTTTCATCTCTGTCAACCGCCTCAAATACTTTATTGTAGAAGGACAAGAGATTGGTGAGGCATGACCTACCTTTTGTGAACCCATGCTGCGAGTCGTGAATTAAGCTATGTTTCTCTAAATGCTCCCGAATGTTCCTGGCTATTATGGACTCCAGCATCTTCCCTATAACCGATGTTAAGCTAATTGGGCGATAGTTTGAAGCAACTGACCTGTCCCCCTTTTTAAAAATCGGCGTCACAGTAGCTACTTTCCATAGGCTCGGCACATAGCCAGTATTTACCGACATCTTAAAGATGTCGGTTAGTGGGTCACTGAGTACATCACCTAACTCCTTTAATACCCTCGGAAATATCCCGTCAGGACCTGGCGACTTGTTCTTCTTAAGCTTATCTATCTCATCCTGAACTACTTGCCTGGTAATGATTATATCCCTCAATTTATCGCCATCCCCGCCCTCGTACATCTGAACTCTTTCCGGTATAGTCGTTCGATCCTCCTGTGTGAATACTGAAAGGAAATAGTCGTTCAACAATGTGCTCATATTTTCGTAATTTTCTACTAGCTCCCCTGTGTTTGTTTTCAGCGGTCCAATTTTCTCCCGTGTTTTTGTTTTATACATCTGAAAGAAGCCCTTAGGATTACTTTTCGCCTCATTTGCTACTTTGATCTCATAGTTCTTTTTTGCTATCCTGGTGTTTTTCTTAACTAATCTAGATAGTTCGACGTACCGGCCCCTGAGATGTGTTTCCCCATTCTTTATTTTCTGATTAATTCCCTTCTTTAACCCAATCTCGTGTTTTAGTCCACGAGTCATCCACTTAGGATCATTGATTTCTTTTCTAAGTGTTCGCTGTGGTATATGCTGTTCTTGCCCCTCTACTATTACTCTAACTAGATTATTGTAAGACATTTCTACCTGGTTCTCCTGGCTCTCCAATCCGCAGTTCTGGCCCTCATGAATCCCTAAATTATCCCAGTTCACCCCTTCAAGATGTCTTCGAAGCCCCTCGTAATTTGCTCTTCTAAAATCTGGCACTAACACTGAGTTTGGTTCGCGGGTTACCGCCCAGTCTAAGCTAAAACGAACCGTTCTGTGATCACTATTTCCTAACTCTCCGCCCACCTCCAACTCACGTAGCAAGTTCCCATTATTGGTTAGGACTAAGTCTAATATGTTATCTCCTCTGGTAGGCTCAGTAACTACCTGCTTAAGGAAATTATCTTGTATAACTTCAAGAAAGTCCTCGGCTTCCAGGTCACCCACTAGATCTTCCCAGTCTATATTCCTATAATTAAAGTCCCCCATTACGCAGACATTTCTACTCATACTCGCCCTGCCAATCTCCTGTAGTAAAATACTCGTGTTCTGCCTGTTAAGGTTAGGTGGCCTGTACATAACTCCTAGAGTTAGTTTTTCTTTCCCTTTGTAAACGTCCACCCAAACTGATTCTGAATCCATGTTAGTTTTGACTGAATTGTTAACTAAACATTTAAGTGAGTCTTTAACATATAGCGCAACTCCACCTCCCTTTCTGCCCCTTCTGTCTTTGTGAAACATCTGATAACCCGTTATTTCAAATTCTGATCTAAAATTTCTATTAGCAGTGTCTATCCATGTCTCAGTGATCGCTATTATGTCAAAATTTTCTGAACAAGCTTCACCCCTTAGTAAGTCTATCTTGTTTCTGAGGCTCCTGCTGTTAGTATAGAAGATTCTTAGCCCGTCCTCTGTTACTCCCCTAGAATTACTTCTAAGCTGCCTGGCTATATTATGAGCTAGATGTCCCCTCCCATTACTCCTCCCATTGCTTCCATTACTCCTCCCCCCCTCGCCTATACTAAAAAATCCCTCAGGGTACCAAGTGCTCGCTCAAGGGAGTCTGAGAGAGCCTCATTACCCTTGAACGTCAAGTGTATCCCGTCACGGGCGTAGAGGGCGTCGTTGCCAAAGAAGAGGTCCCAATTGTCGACGAACAGCCACCCATTGCGCCCGCAGTGCTCAGCAAGTCTGCTGTTCACTGCTATCGCCCTGGACAGCCATCCATCGCCAACGCCCCTCCTTGGCAGGACGCCACACACTACTGGCGACCCACCAGCGTCACGTATCCTGCCTAACAATTCTCTAAAACGCCTGAGAAGGTCCTCGCTTGGCACACAAGAAACGTCGTCTCCGCCACAGCTGAGAAAGACAATGGGGTTCGATCCCTCGCTTGCCATACACGCCTCAATCCTGTCTGATATATGGCCCACCCCTGCCCCTGGGAAACACACCCTCGTCCTGTTCTTATCCTTGGAGCAAAAATACCTGTCAACATAACGAACCTGACTATCACCAACAACAAGAACCCGACGGTCGGAAGGGGGGCCAGGAGGGGTGGGTGAAGGGGGGAGGGGAGAGCGGGAAGGGAGGGGAGGGATCTGCTGTGAGGAACGAGGAGAAATTGTGGAAGAGGTGAAAGGTGGAAAGGAGGAGGAGGAGGAGAAAGAGGAAGAAGGAGAAAGGGAGGGTGAGGTGGTGGAGGGAGGAACGGACGAGGAGAGGGAGGAGGAAGAGGGGGAAATGGAAGGTAAGGGACAGGTGTTGGAGGGAGGGACGAGCGAGGAGGCGGAGGACAAGGAGGAAAAGAGGGGAGGAGGAGGAGGAGGAGAGTGGGCGGGAAGAGGGAGAGGGGACGGAAGAGGAAGGCGAAGAATTGGAGGCGGAGGAGGAGGAGGAGGAGGGGAGGGGAGGAGGAGGAGGAGGAGGAGGACGGAGGCGTTGGGGTAAGGGAGAGGGAGGTGGAGGAGGGCGGGACGGACGAGGCGCTGGAGGAGGATGCGGGGGACGGGGAAGGTGAAGGACAGGTGTGGGAGGGAGGGACGAGCGAAGAGGCGGAGGACAAGGAGGAGAAAGAGGGAGAGGAGGAGGAGGAGGAGGGTGGGCGGGGAGAGGGGAGAGGGGGGACGGAAGAGGAAGGCGAGGAGGAGGAGGAGGAGGAGGAGGAAGAGGAGGAAGAAGAGGAGAAGGAGGGGTGGGAAGCGGGGAGATCGGAGATGGTCGAGGAGGAGGAGGAGGAGGAGGATGGGAGGGGCTGCTGTGTGGGTAAAGACAATACTGGAGAGGAGGAGGACGAGGAAGAAGAGGAAGAGGAAGGGGAGGAGGAGGAGGCGGGGCTTGTTGCTGCTGCACTAACCAGTAAGTGTACCTGGGCGGCGAGAGTCGTAACCCTATTTTCTAACTCTATGATCCTCTGATCATCCTTCTGAGTCTTAACGCAGAACCTACAAACGTCCTTGGAAAGAAAGTACTGCTTGGCCATGCGAAGGCCACACCCAGAACAACGCTTGAGGGACGTCATGGTGAAGATATGGGCGAGGCAAGACGGAAACAATTAGGCGCGTTAAGACGATAACAAAGTACGCAGCTGCGGTGAGGTCGTCAGGTCAAATCTCTGGGCAAAAATGTGTATCTAGGAAAACAAACCAACAGCTGCTGTGAGGTCGCAGTCAGGTCAATTCCCCGGGGAAAAGGGTGTGTCTCGGGTAAAAAGGCGCGGTTATTTCTACCCACCAAGACAAAACATAGGCCAATATTAATATACTGAGAAATCACTTATGTAAAGAAGATAATAACTGTGTTCACTAGGTTTGCGCGGAAAGTGGATTATCTAGTGTTTTGTGGGGACTTAGAAATTAACGTAGCTTGGCGCGCCTGATTCACGTAGTCCTATTATCACAGCACAGTAAAGTATCCTAATAATAGAAGGAGAAGAAAACACAAAAGCAATATAAAAAACACAAAAGCAATATAAAACCGTGTAGCACTGGGTTGGCGTGAAAAAATGTTGAATTTAGTGCAGATGTGGGAAGCTTAATACACTTGTCCTAGGAGTAACTGTGGATCACTATCTAACTAAGTAAATACTAAATCAGACCACTTAGCGGTCTGTAGTAGAAGGCAGGGTAATCCTCCTGGTTTTGTAGTCCTCCAGTACAGCAGCAGTTCACAGAAGCACAGAACGCCTCACACCGCGAAAGCAGAGGAAAACAGAGGAAAGAGCGAGTTGGCACCACACAGCAGCGGGGCAAAGTCACGTGTGAACCCAAGGAAGGTCGCGCGCTGACTGATGAGGTCGCGCGCTGACTGATCAGGTCGCGCGCTGACTGATGAATTCGCGCGCTGACTGACTGACACAATAGGCCTAACTGCCTGTTTACTGGTAGTGTGTTTACCAGTAGTTTAGGATAACTTTCGACAGTATCAACACAATGCCTTCAGTCAGTTACAATTCTGGGAGTACAGAGAAGACATCTCCAAGCCTTCAAGACATTTACAATGAATACCACAAGACATAAGGACTGGATTCACTTTCCATGTGTAGTGAGTGAAGGAGACGTAAGACCACGCCAGGAAGCCAAAAATATACTTTATGACGAGACTAAGTTGCTCCCTCTACAAGTAAGGCTGAGCAAACAGAAGCAAATATGTAGGATCCAGAAGGATACACCCCATTTCGTCACCAGTCCGGTTCGTCACTTACCCAGTTCGCCACCAAAAATTTAAAATTTTAATGAAGAATAATAAAGACTTGCTGTATGGTGCTTGTATTAATTTACTGTTACACTCTTGGTAACGAACACTGTGGTGAATGAGGCTTCCATTTATTACTAAATTCGGACTTGAAAGTTGGTGCATTCAGACTAGGCAGGTGGTGCATTCGGTCTGGTGCATTCAGACTAAGCAGTTGGTGCATTCAGACTACAAAGTTGGTGCATTCAGACTAGGCTGGGGGTGCATTCGGTCTGGTGCATTCAGACTAAGCAGGTGGTGCATTCAGACTAGGTAGGTGGTGCATTCGGTCTGGTGCATTCAGACTAAGCAGGTGGTGCATTCAGACTAGGCAGGTGGTGCATTCGGTCTGGTGCATTCAGACTAAGCAGTTGGTGCATTCAGACTAGGCAGGTGGTGCATTCGGTCTGGTGCATTCAGACTAAGCAGTTGGTGCATTCAGACTAGGCAGGTGGTGTATTCAGACTAAGCAGGTGGTGCATTCAGACTAGGCAGGTGGTGCATTCGGTCTGGTGCATTCAGACTAAGCAGTTGGTGCATTCAGACTAGGCAGGTGGTGCATTCAGACTAAGCAGGAGGTGCATTCAGACTAGGCAGGTGGTGCATTCGGTCTGGTGCATTCAGATTAATCAGTTGGTGCATTCAGACTAGGCTGGGGGTGCATTCGGTCTGGTGCATTCAGGAGATGGTGCATTGCATCGTGATTGCGTGAAGATAAACTTTATCTTTTCAGTGATATATTTGAATGTTTGTGTATACAAAAAACCCTCAAGTCTTTTTTTATATGAACCGCAAACATGTCGCTTTGCATCGATATAATCTACCATATAAGCACACGAAAAAACAATTATTTGTATATCATATAGTATAGTCTGATCATACTCGAACGATTCAGTCTTTCCCATATTTCATCTCAGTCAGGTACATAAAGTGTTATCCGACTCTGCAAGTGTCTATACATAAGGAATTTTGATGCGTGGCAGGTAAATAACATGCCTAATATTAGAAATAGCCTAGCATCGCATTTAACAGTTATTATTTACTATTTTATGTTATTTCGATTAATAATCACTATTTACATGAAGTAAATTATTAAGATATTTTTTATATGCGCTTGCAGAGCCAAATGTCTCTTAATATACCTGAAATGAGCTACCAATCAATGAATTAGAAAAACCACAGATCGTTCGAGCATGATGTGAGTATGTTATTGATACAAGCTTGTCTTTTCGTGTAGTTGTATATTATATTATCGATGCAAACGACTGAGTTGTTTATTGTATACATAGTAAACATTCAAATATATTATTGAAAAATAAGCTTGAATTTATATCACAACAGTTGATTTTCACGTATTCACGAACTAGAAATGCGCAGGTGCCACATCCATCAAAATTCCCACCTCGTTGGTGGCCAGACGGAATGAAACAGACTATAGTGAGTGGAACTAAGGTTATGTGTGTGTGTGTGTGTGTGTGTGTGTGTGTGTGTGTGTGTGTGTGTGTGTGTGATTAGAGCGCTTCTCCGTGTCTTCTTTGGCCGGGAGCAGTCGAGTGTCCAGGAGGAAGAGGAGGAGAAGGGAGAGGAGGAGGAAAAGGAGAAGAGTGTGGGGGAGTAGGAGGAGGAGGAGGGGCGGCTGTCTGGTGCTGTCGAGAGGAGAAGGAAGGTGGCTGTACGAGAGAGAGAGAGAGAGAGAGAGAGAGAGAGAGAGAGAGAGAGAGAGAGAGAGAGAGAGAGAGAGAGAGAATATGCATGACTGATTTTTTCATGAATATCGTCTAATCTTTTACATGAATAGGGAAAACTTTACCTTAGAGAGAGAGAGAGAGAGAGAGAGAGAGAGAGAGAGAGAGAGAGAGAGAGAGAGAGAGAGAGAGAGAGAGAGAGAGATGTGTTTTGCACCGGACTCCTAATAATGACTCAAGGTAACGCAACATTCTCCTAGTTGGCGATCCATCATCATCATCATCAAGGCTTGTGTATAGTCCGGCAAATCTTAAGTAGCGGCTCTGACGTAGACAGCCCCCTAGACCCTGTTGCCGTCTCCAACTGACCTCGCACACCGTGCCTCTCTCTCTCTCTCTCTCTCTGTGTGTGTGTGTGTGTATGTGTGTGTGTGTGAGAGAGAAAAGTGGGGTGTACTCTCATTCGGGGAGTATGGTGCACAACAATGCATGATAATAATAATAATAATAATAATAATAATAATAATAATAATAATAATAATAATAATAATAATAATAATAATAATAATAATAATAATAAACCTCTTAAAAAAAACTGCACCAAGACTCTTTACCCCTTGGGTGGTGTGGAAATAAGGTCAAAGTGTAATATTTTCATGTTCTTAGCGACCACTCCTTCCCCACTTCCTGGCCATCCCCAGCGGCACCTCACCATTCACCTGCATATGACTCATCAGAATTTGCTTGACGGTCCTGGCATTCCATATATAGGTACAGTGTCCATATTTTATCATAATTATGCCATATGGCTGACATTGTATGGCAGATGGCAGACACACTAAAAATGGCAGAAATGCGATAATTAAAGCAGGCAGAGCAACAGGCAACTGCGGTGTATTGGGTCGACTTGAGCTGACAACGCTGCGGTGGCAACGCTGCCGAGTGTTGTACAAATTTCTTTGTATTCACTCACAGCTAGAGAATCAATCATACAAAAACATATTTGTTTTTATACTAGATTGAGAGAGAAAGAGAGAGAGACACGGGGAGAGAGAGAGAGAGAAGGGTGTGAGAGGCACGGTACGCGAGGTCAGTTGGAGACAGCACCAGTGTCTAGCGGGCTGTCTACGTCAGAGCCGCCACTTAAGAGTTGCCGGACTATAGTAGTCGTACAGGTCCCTCGCTCATGAGGATGACGGGGGAGGAGAAGGGTGAGGGAGGTGGAGAAAGGAGGAGAGGGGAGGGGTGTCAGGAGGGTGAGGAAGGATAAGGTGAGATAGGGCTTCTCTGTATGAAAGAGATGGGTGGGGAGGCGGGGTGTGCCGCTGAGAATGACGGGAAAGAAGAAGGGTGAAGGATGGAAAGAGGGCGGGGGGGATTAAAAATATCCAGCGTGGGTGGTGCGGGACGCACTGTACGGTGTAGAGTAAGGCACCGAGTGTAATTATACGTCTGGACTTCCGCTCGCTTGAAGGATAAAGAACACACGATTTAATTGAATAAGGAAGTTTCATGCGATCGTAATTATCGCGATGGAAACAATTACAAGCAAAGTGGAGACGACTGTAATAGTGTGTACCAACTTCCTTTCGCTTGGTTTAGGATACGAGAGATGGTGGCTGAGTGGTCAGCAGGCAAGCGCTGCGTCCAGGAGGACGCAGGTTCGCGTCCCGCCCGCCGCTACAATCAAGCTGGCAAATTTTCAGTCACCGCCGAGTGGCCGAAGACTACCCTCATGCTGTACTGAAGACCACCTTTCAACCCGGACTCTAGCTTCTCTCTAAGAGATGATCAAAGTTGAGCTCCGGAGAGCAGCATAAGCAAAGCAAGATGGCGCCACTATAAACACTTACCTGCGCCATAGTGGGCTGTGGCCGACCACCAGGCCCCGCCAAGAAAGCCTACTGGCGCCATAGGCGAAATGTAAAAACAAATAAATAAATAAATAAATAATAAAAAGAGTCGGGACAACGTAATAATGTGTACCAATTTCCTTTCGCTTGTCGGATTTAAAACACGGGACACAGTGATGTAATTGATTGAGGAAGTTTGAAAGCGATCATAACTGTCACGAAGGAAGTTCTTTGAAGAGCAAGGAACGTGGAGACGATAGAGGCACGGAGGCCTCTCAAAAGAAGGGGAAGGGGAAGGGGAAGCGATAGGGGGACGGGGAACTATAGCGGGACGAGATCTAACAGCCGTAGAATTAATCTCCCCCATTCCCGTTCCCTTCCCGTTCCCTTTTTCTTGGCCACAACCCGTAGTGTAAAGCGTCCCCATGTGGTTGGGGTTGCTTTACGCTACCCCGTGAGGGTGCGGATGGGGTGGGAAAAATGTTGACTCCGTGGGGCAGAGAGCAGGACATCTTCGGCTTTTCCTTCGTATATTTCATGAGTAAATAGTGTGCTATTTGTTATTATAGAAGGACATATATTGAAAAGTATCAGAATATTTTTATGACTGATATTATATCGCAAACTTTGCTAAAGTTAATATATATTTTTTAGTTTGTAAAGACTCTGGTGTTTCCATTTGATTGTAAACGTACAGTTATTCCTGAAGATTCATTTATAATTGTCCCCAAGAATGGCAAAAGACGGCAGATTGATAACTAAACATGGCATTATTATGGGAATGCTTAACATATACCATAAAAAATAGCATTTCTTGGCGACCACCTTGATTTAAGACAAAAATGCCATAAATGACACGACCTGGCAACCCCTATGTGGCTGCCCAGGTGTGTGTGACCAGTCATGGTTTTATGATATATAATGTATATGAATACAATGGTGTGTGAAAAATGCATTATTTATCTCGTTTTCTGTAATTATTGGTTTGAAAGTGCTGCCAACATTATTATGACGTGCGGATTGGTCCCTCATATCTGTCCCGGGGATGGGAAGGTGACGGGGCGGCTTGTCCATACCCCAGTCCCGCGTATGGGGATGGGGACGAGAAGGGAATGGGGAAGACTAACACTATGGTCGTAAGTCTTCTAAGGGATGGAGTACACTCGCAAAGGAAGTTCAAGTAACAAGGGACAAGATCACGATAGAGCCTTGGGGGCCGAGTCTTTTTGGGGCGGAGGAGGAGGAGGGAAAAAGTGTGCACCGTCGTGCTGGGAAGTGGGGTGCCGGAAACAAGGTAGAGAGGGAGGGGTGCTGAGGGGAGTGTTTCTTGCCCCCAGCCGCCTGCCTCACCCTCCCTCACTCCCTCCTCTTTCCCTTTGTCTTCCCTCCCTCCCTTGCATCTCCCTCCGTCTTTTTTTTCTCTTCGTCTTCTTCCAGTCATGTATCCCTCCTATCTACATCTGTCCCTTCTCTTCCCTTCACTTTTTTCCCTCCTTTTTTCTCCTCTCCCTTGCGTCTCCTTCCTCCTCCCTCCTCCCTATCCTCCCTTCTTTTTTCTCATCCTCCTCTTCCCTTCATCTCCCTTCATCCTTTTCCCTTCGTTTCCCTTCTCTTCCTGTCACTTCTCCTTTCTCTCCCCTTCATCTCTCTTTCTTCTCTTCTCTCATCATTATCTTTCTGTGCCTTCCTTTCGTTTTCTCTCCTTTTCTTTATCTTTCTCCTCTTCCCTTCACCTTCTTTCCTCCTCTCCCCTGCATCTTTCTCTCTCCGTCTCTCCTCCTGTAGCAGTCACCGCTGAAAGCCGTGTGCTCTCCTTCCCGGTGACTAAGAAAATGGAGTGCGGCAGCACACACAATATATTTTGTTATTGATGTCCCTTGTCTTGTCTCTCGGCTCTTTCTGTCTTTCGTATTGCGTCTCAATTGTTTATATATTGTTTCTCGTTTACCTTCTACTGTCTGTCCTCGTCCTGCTATACATTCCTTCTACACATTGTTTCACATATACACCAACTTAAATGTTTCTAAAACTACACTACATCTACACAAACGCATACACAAACAAACACCTAATCTATGTGCTGTGCTTGTCTTAATGACCTGTGTATGTTTTTATGAATAAAGTAACCCTGGCGGATATGAGTTTCTCTATCCGTGAACCAATTAGCACTGAGAACACTCGCTACCACCAACACTCCCTCCTTCCCTCTTTCGTACACCCTACATTCTTTTTCTCTTCGTCCTCTTCCCTTCATCTCCCTACTTCTCTTTCTTCATCTTCCATCTTCTTCCCTTCCCTTCATCTCTTTCTCTATTTCCCTCCATCTCCCTCTCTCCCTTCTTTTTTTTTCCTTTTCCTTCCGGTGTTTTTGCGTGTGATTTGGCTGTTTCCGAGTGTTCTACGTGGGTTTCAGGGTTTCAAGTGTGTTGTTTTTCCGGTGTTTTTGCGTGTGATTTGGCTGTTTCCGAGTATCCTACGTGGGTTTCAGAGCGTTTCGAGTGTGTTGTTGTGTTTCCGGTGTTTTTGCGTGTGATTTGACTGTTTCCGAGTGTTTTACGTGGGTTTCAGAGTGTTTCGAGCCCCCCCACCCTCGCTCACCTCACCTCCTTTCTGCTCCTCCTCACTACAAATCCCCTAGAGGATTAGCCCTTTCTTCCCCTGCCTCGCCTCCACATCTTTCTAAGCCCCCTCGCTAACCTCACCTCACATCATATTTACACACCCCTTCATCCACCTCACCTCACCTCTTTCCTAACCCTCCTTGATCTCACACACCTCACTCACCTCCTCTCTTCACTCACCTCACATTCTTCCTACTCCTCCTCTCTCTCACTTTTCCTCCTTTACTAAAACCCCTCTCACTCACCTCACCTCCTTCCCTAATCCCCTTCACTCTGTGTTTTTATCTCTTTCATTTCAGGCAATCATTAATCACTTTCAGCTAAGATGGCGCCTAAGAAGTGCGGTACTTGTAACGGTAGCTCCTCAGCTCACTTTTTTACAGGGCGTTCTGCTGTCTGTCGACTGGTCTCTCCAGGCAGCATCTCGAGACAAGACTGCAGGAGCAAGAAGAGAAGATGGAAGCAGGTCAGAATAAAATAATAGAACTTTCTCGCACTGTTGCCTCCTTGCAGGAATTCATCCAGGCTAATGTTGCTGTGGTGCCAAACCCTTCTCCAGCCGCCCCCTTGCCCTCAGCGGTACCGTCGACACCAGCGGACAACACCACGCAGCGGGAGGGTGGTAGTGGCACCGCCCATGATGGCTTCACCGTCGTGAATGGAGGAGCCAAACCAGCCAGACAAGCAATTTATCCTGTTCATTGCTTCGACAGGTTTGCCATTCTGGAGGAGGAGGACGAGCAGGAGAGCACCTTCCTGGTGGGTGACTCCGTGATTCGCCAGCAGGCTGTTGAGTTCTGCGGCAGAGTTCCTCGTCGAAGACGGAACTATTGCTATTCTGGTGCTGGGATCGACGATGTAACTGCTTCTCTTGAGGAGATCTCCCCCCAGGCTACTAATGATTCACTGTTTGTTATTCACACTGGTACGAACGACGTCACCACGACCCGGTCTGAGGAACTGCTGGACAAATACCGTAGGCTCATCCAGCAGTATAAGTCTAAATGCCCTAACATTTTGATTTCAGGAGTTCTACCACGGACGTGGGCGGAGAGCGACTTCTTCAGTAAGGCCTTCAGCCTAACCAGCCGCTTACAGACTCTTTGCAGAGAGCTTGACGTGGAGTTCTTCATCGCCTGGGACAATTTCTACGGACAAAGTGAGCTCTTCCACAGGGACGGAATACACCTGTCTCCCATCGGGGCAGCCAGATTCGGAAGGCTCCTCAAAGACGCAATACGTGACACCCGATCAAAAAACGACTCTCAGCCACGTCCCTCCACCCCGCCCGTGTAAATAGACGCCATGCAACGCAACAAACCCGTAACCGTGATCCCGCAAGTACCACCACCTCTATTACCAAGCCTCTAGATAACTTAAAAATCCTTAGTTTCAATGCGCTTAGCCTAAGAAATAAATTTAATGAACTGAGATGTCTTGCTCTAACAGAAAATTTTGACATAATTGCTATAACCGAAACATTTATCGACACCACAAATATTGATTTAAGTTCCGAATACAACATGGACGGTTACAGACTCTTCAACAAAGATCGTGTAAACCGTAGAGGCGGTGGCGTCGCCCTTTTTGTCAAAAGCTATTTCCAACCCACTGACAGAACACCAGGAGACAGTAACATTGAACATTTGTGCGTGCCATTAAACATTGCAAAGGTCAATTTAAAAATATATGTCACCTACAGGCCTCCGGGGCAATCACTCGATACCGATCTTGAAATGTACAGCGTTTTAAGGCAGTCACTTAATAACAGCGACTCACTGATATTGGGAGACTTTAACCTCCCCCATATCGACTGGGCGACGCTGTCAGGTACAGAAGGCGAGTCACATAGAATGATCGAATTTTTTGAAGAAAATCATGTAAGCCAAATGGTTTCTGAACCAACTGGACAAAATAACATACTAGACCTTGTTATAACGAACCAAGATAACCTAGTCAGTAATGTCACGGTAGGAGAACACCTCGGTTCTTGCGATCATAAATTATTCCGCGTCGACATTAGAGCTCAAATATCAGTGACTGAAAATAAAGTAAAGGTGCCCGATTTCAAAAGAGCTAACTTCGTAGAAATCCGACGAAAACTAATAGAAATGTAACTATCAGATGACGGTAATGTAGAGGACGCCTGGCTAAGCTTTAAAAATCATTTACTCACTCAGCAGAACTCATTCGTCCCCTTGTGCGAGAAGCGAATTAACACTAATAAAAGCCCACCTTGGTTTAATAGCGAAATTAAACACTCAGTCAAGGAGAGAAAATTGATTTACAGGTTAAAGAAAGAACAAAGCACACCCGAAAACATTAGACTTTATAATGATGCCAATCGACGAGTAAAAAGATTAGTATGTCAGGCAAAGCGTAGATATGAAGAAAATATTGCAGCCAACTGTAGAAATAATCCGAAATCCTTCTTCAGTTACATAAACAACAGAAAGGCGATCAGAAGTGGAATTGGACCTTTAACAAACAGCGACGGTGCACTAGTGACTGACAGCCAACCCATTGCAAACCTCTTAAACAATTACTTTTCCTCGGTGTTTAACACCAACAGTCTTCCTCTCACTACCACCAACACCAGTACTAATGTAAATCTCGAGCATGCATTGCCTAATTTTGAAATAACAACCGATGAAGTCCTTAAAGCTCTCCATTCACTTAAAACAAATTTAATAAGAGTCCCGGACCCGATAAAGTATATCCTATACTGCTTAAAGAAACAAAGAGCGAAATACTCTCCTCCCTCACAACCGTATTCAATATATCCTTGCGACAAGGCATCGTCCCTTCGGATTGGAAAATGGCTAACGTGACACCGATTTTTAAGAAAGGAGACAAAAAAATACCAGGTAACTACCGACCCATTAGTCTAACTTCAATTGTAGGTAAGCTACTTGAGAGCATAATTAGAGACAAAATTGTGAGTTACCTCGAAAGCCACTCATTAATTGGGGATTCACAACATGGCTTCCGTAACAAAAGATCCCGCCTATCAAACCTGTTGACCTTTTATAACGACCTCTTCTCAGTTTATGACGTAACTAAATCATTGGACATAGTCTATCTTGATATCCAGAAAGCATTTGATAAAGTCCCACATCATAAATTCCTTTATAAATTAAAGCAAATAGGTATTGACGGTCAAGTAAACCAATGGATCGCGAATTGGTTAAGCAACAGACAACAAAGAGTTGTGATTGACGGATTTAACTCAGAGTGGGCGCCGGTCACTAGTGGCGTCCCACAGGGCTCGGTTCTTGGCCCAGTGCTCTTCATTATTTACATCAATGACGTGGATGTTGGACTCAATAATCGCATTAGTAAATTTGCAGACGACACAAAGATTGGTAACTTGATTCTCACTGACGAAGACAGGCAAGGCCTCCAAGAGGATTTGCACAAAATTACAGCTTGGTCGGAGAGATGGGAGATGCTCTTTAATGTAGACAAGTGCCAGGTCCTTCAAGTTGGAACAAGAAATAAGAAGTTCGATTACGAAATGCGCGGCGTTAAATTCACAAGCGTTCAATGCGTTAAGGACCTGGGGGTCAAAATCGCGTCAAACCTCAAATTCTCAAATCAATGCATCGATGCAGTAAATAAAGCGAACAGAATGTTGGGCTTCATTAAAAGAAACTTTTTATTCAAGAATAAAGATGTAATACTTCCGCTCTACAGTTGTTTAGTCAGACCCCACTTGGAATATGCGGTACAGTTTTGGTCTCCTCACCATGCAAAGGACATTGCTAAATTAGAAGGTGTTCAGCGTCGGGCAACAAGAATGATCCCTTCCTTGCGCAACAAATCCTATTAAGAAAGGCTTTTCACCCTTAACATGTTCTCTCTTGAGAAACGTCGCCTCCGAGGAAAACTGATCGAATGTTTTGAAATACTTAATGGTTTCACGAATGTAGACAGAACAAAATTGTTTATGATCGATGACACTTTGTGAACGAGGAACAATGGCATAAAACTCAAATGTAGACAAGTAAATTCAGACTGCACCAAATTTTTCTTCACCAACGTTGTAGTCCGAGAATGGAACAAGCTCCCACCGTCAGTGGTCCAGTGTAACACGATTGACTCCTTTAAAAACAAACTCGACCGTCACTTCCTTGAACTTAATATTAGCTAGAGTAGAAAAGCAACGTTTTGGAGCCATCTGATTAATGTAGAATCACTTAGGTTTAAGGACAGACCACCTAGTCTGGACCATGGGGTCTGTGTGGTCTGATTTTCTATGTAATTCTATGTAGTTCCTCCTCCTCCTCCTCCTTCGTACACAGTGATTACTTTACATAATGCATGGAAGGAGGAACCGGGAGAGAGAGAGAGAGAGAGAGAGAGAGAGAGAGAGAGAGAGAGAGAGAGAGAGAGAGAGAGAGAGAGAGAGAGAGTCACTCCTGAGGTTATCTATTTGCCTTGCGGGGAACGGAAAAGTCAACGGTAATGAAGTTTTCTTTATAATAACGAACCTCAGGACAGCAGACGAGTTTTTGCGATGTTGTTCCTTCGTATAATTCATGTTTTTGTGGCGACGGTGTTAATTTGAGGCTTGGGGCGAGACGGGAAGTATGTGGTACTGTTGGGACCCAGAATATGGACAAACAGAAGACGACCATAGCAGCACAGTTAATTAATAGTGACCCCAATCAGAGGCAAACACCGAGTGGAGATATGGAGACAAGAATTGTAAATATGATAGGAGAGGGAAGGAAAGCAATTAGTGAGATATACAAAGTTGTAAACATCTGATAAGCACTAACACTACTGAGAGGTTATGGAAAATACCCAGACCCACATACAGAAAACAGATACCCAGTAGGCGTGGTCAGGAAGTGTGGATAACCATTCAAGAGGACTCTAACATGTCACGTGCGGTGTGACGAAATGCTATAAGCGAATAACTGAAAAGAGAAGTCACTGTGGGAGTGTCTTAAGAGTGAAATCACAAATAGTAGGAGAAGTAAACAATATAACATAATGAGCGAGCCAATGGTTGTTGACAGGAAGTATTGGCTACTGGTTATGTAGAAAATGAAGGTGTGTCAAAGATGTAGTTCCGCCTCAAGCAAGGAAAAATGTGACCTAGACAACAGTGATATGGGTAGACCGAGCTTGGTTCTCGCCTCAAGCAGACCTGCTACTCACTCAGCCGAGAATGGCTGTTGTGATCTTAATCGTGAGTAGAAATTCGAGAATCTAAGGGAAACCGATTGTTTTGTCCTGGAGATTATAATGTAGGAGATGTGTTGTAGGATTGTGAGTGGGACAGGATTGTGATTATTTGTTTGCGATGTAAAGCAAAGGTAGAAACCACTGGGTGTGGTATAATTTGGTGCTGCCGTGAAATTGTAGTAGATTATACTATAGGAATGTGTTATTAGGATGTGAGGAGAGTACTTAAATATTGTGATGTAAGCAGAGAGAAACAAACCACTGCTTGTGGAATGACGAGTGTTATTATTATTGGCAACAACTGAGCACAAATTGTAGTATTATGTTTAAAGACATGTCGTTTGTCATATGTTGTATCCATTGCTGAATATGCCAGCGTTATGATCGTCTGAGCATAGAATATTGCGTAAGGCAATTACTTTAATTTCATTTTAAATAAATGTATATTTTCTTTTTCCCTTGTTTATCCCCGAACACCAGTCTCCAATAACAACTTAAGCCGGATCACGCTACCAGGGATACGAGACGGTGAGATCATTTATGGAGTAATTAATGAGTGATAAAAGAGTTGTTTTAATACAAGCTAATGCAAATGAAATAAAAAAGTAAAAATTAAAATACAAGAAAAGAAGGATCCAAAACTGGCGGCAGCGGTATAGGGATAAATAGGGACATGTGCTTACAGTGCTTTTGTTTAATTTACTCTGAAGAGAAAATGCCTCTCATTTTTATTAAGCTTTGCTCGTTTTAATTGGCAGAAATAATAGTGACGATTTAATTATATAATTATTGGTTCTTCCGGAGGACATGAGCCTCGACGATATGGTGGTTGAAACTCTGGCCAGCAATTGGTGTTCTGTAGTGCAATGGGTAGCTCACGCGACTCACAACCTAGAATTCATGAGTTCCTTCCCCGGGCGGAGTGGAGAGGGATGGGCAGTCTCTCTCCACCCGCGCCGCGATCCACTCATCAGTGAGAGGGTGTCAGGTGACAGGCAGCGGCAGCGTCCCGCCTCCCAGGTTTGTTTGTTTTAGGATTGTTACCCCAGGATGGAGGGGAACACAAGGCTCTACGCCTCACAGGGTGGTGGTGTGCCGCGGCGGGCATGCAGCCATAGAGTGACTTTATAAAGGCCTAACCCGCGACCCCACAGGTAGGAAGTGTAGAGTATGATCTAGAAAAAAATGTGAAATACTAAGAAAAATGTGAGGTATGGATAAAAAGTCAAGAATGAAAAAAATAAAAAAATAAATGAAGCATATGGACAAGTGTGAAGTATTAAGATAAATGTGTGAAGTAGGAGAATCAGAGGAAGAGGAGGCTTTATTTTTTGAGATCCTCGTATGCCCTACACTATGTTAGAAAAAAATTCAGCAGCCCTGGTATAATATTGAATCCTATAAAGAGGAAATGGCTGCAATTTCAAGGAAAGTTTATGATATTTACTCCAATGAAGAAGAAATGCCTGCAATTGCAAATAAAGTTTATGATAGATGCCAGGTTTACATTGAAAAAGGTAGAAAAGAAATAGAAAAGAAATACAAAGCTTCAAAATCAAAACTATCAACGTTGGAGACAGTGTTCCTCAAACGAGACCACAGAAAAAAGTAAATAAAAAGTCGCAACCTATTTTTGATGGACCCTACAGGGTAATAGAGAAGATCAGTGATAAAAATTAGGAACCTTAGGACTAGTAAGATTTCAACGGTCCCCACAGATAGAGTAAAAGTCCTTCATGAAGATTGCATCGATGTGCAGCAATGTCCAACGATTAGGCGAGCATACCCTTTAAATCCAGAGACAGACACTGATCTATTCTTTGCATTGCTCAACCCTGAAATCACTGAGAAAAATTCTACCGAAAATGATAACTCGTAGCGGAGAGGTGACTGCTACTCATGACACATTAAATAATGTTCGTTCTACACCAGCAATAAACAGCTGATGCACAGGCCCTACCTTCTCAGGTTACTCCCAAACTTTCAGAGCCACCTCGGCATAGATAAAGCCTTCGCTCTTCGACGGTACAAGAATTGCCTAATGTAGTGTCAAAACTAATACGATATAAAACAGGAATAATGTATAAGGATGAAAATGCAATAATTAAGCGGAAATATGACGAAATAAACCACAGATTGATTTGACTCTTTCGGTGTACGACTCAATGACACAACAGGAGTCCCCAACACGTGCTGGCCAAAGTTTCACACCAACATACTATCTATATTATAGTCCTCACAGACAGGGACTATAGTACCGTTTAGTCTCACAGAAGATGTTTTAGCTGCATTATATAAAGCACGGAATTTAACTGCTTCTTTAGCTTGAGATGTTATTCAAATGTCACCTGAGTATCCAGCTGTAAAAGCAATAAAATACACACTCTTTAATTTTGAAAATGAATTCAGTTCATTGTTGCATCATCTCAGAAAAGTTTTAAGCTATGTGATGACTATTAATCAAAACAAGCTGCATGCTTCTATGAATTATAAAAAAAAAAACGGGAAATAATTTTTTTTAACGATCCTTGTCTAATATCTTATTTGGTACCGCAACCCAGGCTCAGGTTGATGCTATTCATGGAAAAATAGAGTACTAGAGTCATTAACTGAGAAAGATTTTATATAGTTAAATGTTTATTATGGAAAACTCAACATCATTAAGTAATATGCATGCCATGGAGTCTGCCTTTAATAGGCTATATTCAGCTGTAGATGTATTGAACCAAGTTGTGCATCAATTTTCTATAGACTTTGGCATTAGGAAGAGAAAAAAGCTCCTACAAGCATTGTTGAATTTTGACTTAACATTGAGACACATAAGTCCAGGTATACAAGATTTAGAGTTGAGTCTGCAGGCTCCCCTGCAAACATACGTAACTCCAACCATTATGTGAGACAAACAGTTGTTCAGCACATTAAAGGAAGCCTAGGTTCGGCCTCCAGGTCTTTTATGCCTTGCAGTTCCTGATTTTTTAGCTTTATATAGGGATGTAATAACTGTCCTCCAGGACAACGGCTTTGCACGATTCTCGTAATTTCTATTTCACCAAACCTTTGCGAGGAGATCCGATTGACACCTTTGATGTCTTTCGAATCGACTCCCTTCTATTTTTTGTGCAGAATAGCACTTACTTTCTTATTATAGTGTTGATTCAAGATGTATTGCCTTCAGTGAGAATAGGAAAATATATTTTATGCTTTCTAGTATAAAACACTGTAACAAGAATAACCATATGTTAGTTTGTCCTCCCACAGGCCCCGTCCATGAGGCTAGTAACGCAGCCTCTTGTGAATCGGCTGCTTTCTTGAAACATGAGTCAGTGATCAACCTCTGCCACACAATAGTCTTGAAAACATTTCCCCCTATGTTTATAAAAGGTCCTGGCTACTGGACCTGTTCACTTGCCTCCCCCATCACTCTGACACTCACATGCCCTACCCATCCTGTAAACAGACATACTGTCAGCTTGACGGGTAGTGGTATATTGACGCTTCGGCAAGGTTCTCTTCGCAGTGCTGAGTCCATTCCCCTACAGGAGCTAACAGCTGGTTTGCAGCCCCTAAATTATGTGGCCGAGCCGGATCAGCCCTTTCAACCCGTAATCCATTGGTGGATTGTCTTCGCCATTGTCGTGATCCTGGTTCTTCTGCTGGTGACGTCTGCCGTGGGGTATTCCTATGTCCTGTGCTATGCACGACGACGCCTGCTTCCAGACTCAAGCCCACTGCAGACATTGCAAGGAGTATCTTCTCCACCAACACCTGTGAGATCTCAGGGGCGAGATCTTCCGGAAGGGGAAGTATGTTGGGACCCAGAATATGGACAAACAGAAGACGACCATAGCAGCACAGTTAATTAATAGTGACCCCAATCAGAGGCAAACACCGAGTGGAGATATGGAGACAAGAATTGTAAATATGATAGGAGAGGGAAGGAAAGCAATTAGTGAGATATACAAAGTTGTAAACATCTGATAAGCACTAACACTACTGAGAGGTTATGGAAAATACCCAGACCCACATACAGAAAACAGATACCCAGTAGGCGTGGTCAGGAAGTGTGGATAACCATTCAAGAGGACTCTAACATGTCACGTGCGGTGTGACGAAATGCTATAAGCGAATAACTGAAAAGAGAAGTCACTGTGGGAGTGTCATAAGAGTGAAATCACAAATAGTAGGAGAAGTAAACAATATAACATAATGAGCGAGCCAATGGTTGTTGACAGGAAGTATTGGCTACTGGTTATGTAGAAAATGAAGGTGTGTCAAAGATGTAGTTCCGCCTCAAGCAAGGAAAAATGTGACCTAGACAACAGTGATATGGGTAGACCGAGCTTGGTTCTCGCCTCAAGCAGACCTGCTACTCACTCAGCCGAGAATGGCTGTTGTGATCTTAATCGTGAGTAGAAATTCGAGAATCTAAGGGAAACCGATTGTTTTGTCCTGGAGATTATAATGTAGGAGATGTGTTGTAGGATTGTGAGTGGGACAGGATTGTGATTATTTGTTTGCGATGTAAAGCAAAGGTAGAAACCACTGGGTGTGGTATAATTTGGTGCTGCCGTGAAATTGTAGTAGATTATACTATAGGAATGTGTTATTAGGATGTGAGGAGAGTACTTAAATATTGTGATGTAAGCAGAGAGAAACAAACCACTGCTTGTGGAATGACGAGTGTTATTATTATTGGCAACAACTGAGCACAAATTGTAGTATTATGTTTAAAGACATGTCGTTTGTCATATGTTGTATCCATTGCTGAATATGCCAGCGTTATGATCGTCTGAGCATAGAATATTGCGTAAGGCAATTACTTTAATTTCATTTTAAATAAATGTATATTTTCTTTTTCCCTTGTTTATCCCCGAACACCAGTCTCCAATAACAACTTAAGCCGGATCACGCTACCAGGGATACGAGACGGTGAGATCATTTATGGAGTAATTAATGAGTGATAAAAGAGTTGTTTTAATACAAGCTAATGCAAATTAAATAAAGAAGTAAAAATTAAAATACAAGAAAAGAAGGATCCAAAAGTACCGTACGAGGAAAGATGGAGGGGGATATAAAAGAGAAAGGAAAGGAGATCAGAAAGAGATGATGGGGAAAGGAGAGGTAAGATGTAAGTATGTGTTCTCCGTCTGTTCATATTCTTAAACCTTTCCTCGCCCAAGCACACACAGTTGACAAGACTTTCGTAGGAGTTGTGGGCATTTCCAGAGGTAACTTTATGACCCTGGTGGTAGTGCGACTCTTCTTCTGTACCGTGAATGTGAAAACAATGAAAATCCGATTGGTCTCTCTCGTGTGTGTGTGTGTGTGTGTGTGTGTGTGTGTGTGTGTGTGGTCTCTCTCTCTCTCTCTCTCTCTCTCTCTCTCTCTCTCTCTCTCTCTCTCTCTCTCTCTCTCTCTCTCTCTCGTGGTGGCAAGCCAGAGATGCTGTACCTGTTAAAACTTGACTGGGTGACGCGACCAAGGGCAGGGTGGGGAGGGAGGGCATCACGTGCATGTAACAAACAAAACATTGACGTAAAAAGTCGTAAATAGATGTAAAAAGACTTAAATTGTATAAGGGACGTAAAGTGTAAGCTTACTGATATCAGACATTCTCGTCCCTGGTTCTAAACACATCTTATGAACGTAGTCTGATGTGAGTCTTTCAATGAGTTTCAGACAATTGCTGAACTGTAAACAAACGCACGTGCTAAGAGAGTGGCATGCGAAGGTCATGTGAACAGTGCCAACAACATGAATGATGAAGGGAAGAGGAGGGAGGGTTCAAGGGAAGAGGAGGGAGTGATGAAGGGAAGAGGAGGGAGGGCTCAAGGGAAAAGGAGGGATGAAGGGAAGAGGAGGAGGGTTCAAGGGAAGAGGAGGAAGGTAGGAGGAAGGGTTCAAGGAAGAGGAGGGAGTGATGAAGGAAGAGGAGGAGTGATGACGGGAAGAGGAGGGATGAAGGGAAGAGGAGGGAGGGCTCAAGGGAAGAGGAGGGATGAAGGGAAGATGAGGGAGTGATGAAGGGGAGAGGAGTACAAAGGAAAAACAAACAGCAACAGACCTCTTGGTCCTTATAAGGCGGAGGGAGGGATGAAGGGAAGAGGAGGAAGGGATAAAAGGAAGAGGAGGGAGATATGAAGGGAACAGGAGGGAATGATGAAGGGAAGGGAAAGAGATGAAGGGAAGAGGAGAGATGAAGGGAAGAAAGAAGAAAAATATATAAAGTGGGAAATGATGTTTGTCGTTTTTAGTGACGTACGCCAACACATCCTTGACTTGACGCCTCGTGGACATTTTCTCTCGGTTGTTGGCGGATGTGATGTCATGGCGCTCACTGACGGTCCGCCACTCACGAGGCTGCGAGTGTTTCCCCGCGGGCCACGGTCTTCATTGCCTTGCTGTCCCACGCCAACACATCCCGTGGAGATTCGAGCAGGACACTCATGGCCCACAGATAGCGACATTTTCCCCATGACCTTTGATGGTGAAGTGCCTCGTAAATAATCTATAAATAGGAACGTTGAGTGCTCACGAATACATCTTGTTGTTAGTTCCGTCTCGATATATATAACTTGTCTGTGTTTAAGAAAGAAAGAATATACAGGTTTGACACGTAGCAGGGAGTATAGTTCGATAATTTCCGGTTCAGAAAAAAAAGAGATACAGGCAGTTTCTGGAAGTGACCAATTACCAGCTAGATAATTTAAGCTTTAGAAGTAAAAATAAGATTCAGCCATTGTTTCATTAGCAGAATAGCGTAGTAATATAGTGTTGCAAACTAGTCCTGCGTATGTTAGTGTCTACCAGGAAGGGCTTCACAGGGAGGCCAGGTACGGGAGTGTTCTACGGGAATATCTATCTGTCTCTATCTATCTTTGTGTCAGTACCACTCAGAGGACCGAAAGAAGGTTAGATACGGGCGTGTTAGTGTCAGTAGGCCAAGGAGAGGATCACAGGGAAGGCGTGTTAGTGATAGTAATAGCACTGAGAATAAGACAGGGAGGTTAGTTACGGGGTTGTGAGTGTCTTCACCACTCACGGGATCAAAGAAAGGTTTAAGTTGGATAAGTTTATATTCAACAAGGACATGGGCAAGAATTGGTTTACTAACAGAGTGGTGGATGAGTGGAACAGGTTTGGCAGTCATGTTGTGAGTGGCAATACTTAGAGTGGTGGGTGAGTGGAACAGGCTCGGCAGTCATGTTGTGAGTGGTAATACTTACAGAGTGGTGGATGAGTGGAACAGGCTTGGCAGTCATGTTGGGAGTGTCAGTACGATAGATACATTCAAGAGGAGGTTAGATAAGTTCATGGATAGTGAGGATAAGCTAGGTTAGGTTAGGTTAAGCGAAGGCGTCCCTCTTACACCCTTACCCTCTCCCTCTCTCTCGCCCTTGCCCTCTCGTTAAGACAGATTAGGTTAGGTTAGGTCTTTGAGCATTTCTCTAGCCTCCTGTCACACCCATTGCCTTCCCTCCCCTCGTCTCCCCTCTCCCTCGTCTCCCTCTGCCTCGCCTCCCCTATCCTCGCCCTCCCTCTCTCTCCCTCTTGCCCTCTCGCTAAGATAAATTAGGTTAGGTTAGGTAAGGCTTGGTAAAGTTAGGTTAGGTAAGTCGTCCCTCTCACCCTCTCCCTCTCTCTCGCCCTTGCCCTGTCGCTAAGATAGATTAGGTTAAGTTAGGTCAGGTCAGGTAAAGCAGAGTTAAGTTAGGTCTTCGTGCGTTCCTCTGGACTTGTCCTCTCACACCTCCCTCGCCCTCTCCTCTCTCCTTCTTTGCCCAGACATTAGACCTTTTCAAATTTAATCAGATAAATTAGGTTCTAATAACGTCAAGGGTAGGAAGGAAGGCAGGGAGGGCGCGGCAGGGAAAGCAAAGCAGAGGAATGGCAGGGGGAGGAAATGAGACAGGGTTGGTGAGGTAGGGTTAAAGAATGGAAGCAGAGGAATGGCAGGGGGAGAAAGGGAGATAGGGTTGGTGAGGTAGGGTTAAAGAATGGAAGCAGAAGAATGGCAGGGGGGCGGAAGGATGACAGGGAAGGGTGCGGCAGGGGAAGGAAAACAGAGGAATGGAAGGGGGGATGAAGGAATCCAGTGAGGGCGTTGTAGGGGACAGACAGAAGGAGGCAAAGGAATGGCAAGGGGAAGGAAGGCAGAGACGGGGTGGCGAGGGGAAGGGACACAGAGGAATGGCACGCACGTCACGCACGCTACTGCTTCTTGTGGCGGAGCGGCCGCCTCCGACTTCCTGATTGTCACCGGCAAATTTAATCTTTATAAGCAACCCATCACTCCTAATGGAGAACGACCAGTACCACTTCCATTTTATAATTACAATTAAATTACAAATTACATTAGCCTTTAATTAATTATAATTACAATTACTTACTATAATTGCATTTTCAATTACAATTACAATTAAAATTACAAAAAAACTGTAATTAATTACATTTCAATTAAATTACAATTACAATTACTCCAACCCTGGTAGGAAGGGGTAAGGTGTGGGTGACTGGGGAAGGGAAGCAAAGGGATGACAGGGAGCGGAAGTGGAAGGGATGGGGGGTTCCAGGGGAAGGGAAGGGAAGCAGAGGCATGGCAGGGGAATTATAACAAGTCACGCATTGTGTGGACGCCGCTTTAGAGGGAAGGAAACATGTCCTTTCATGGATCTCAACAACATGCGCGAGAAGATAATAATGTGCATCCTTATGTTCACATTACTGTTGCAGATTCGCGGCAATATGATGCTGAAGACGCGGGAGACGATGGCGGCCGCAGTTTTCTTAATATCAAGCGACAATGTCAGGAAACAGGGGGAGTGAGGCGCGTGAAGTCGTCAGAGTTCATCAGCAGGTGCCACCCAGGTCTTGGGTGCCACCAGCTCTAGACTCGGGGGGGTGCAATGTCAACTCCAGGCTACCTAAATCCGCCAATGCCAAACCGAGGTGACGTGTTGAATCGGCGCCCTTATGATAGCACGAGAGCCCCGATGGCCTGCCCCCAACGCAGCATCTACCGCTTCCTTGGCGTGGCCGAGGACGCGCCCTTCGCCGAGGTGAAGAAGGCCTACCACAAGGCGGCCCTGCGGCTTCACCCCGACAAAAACCCGGACAATATTAAGGCTGCCACCAAGCAGTTCCAGGCGCTACAGTCTGCCTTCAGGGTGCTGAAGGAGCGGGAGGAGAGGGGCCTGCCGCGGAAGAAGGGGGGTTGCGGGAAGCCTGGGTGCACAAAGTGCTTCAGGAGGAAAGCTCAGCGGGCCGAGGGCGGGCAGGAGGCCCCTCGGAAAGAGAAGAAGTCGTCGAAGAAAGGGGGCTGCGGGAAGCCCGGATGCACCAAGTGTTTCGGGAAGGAAGGGGGTCAGAGCGAGGCTCCGCCGAGAGAGAAAAAGAAGCAAAAGAAGGAGCCCAAGAAGCGCCCCAAGGGGAGCGCGGAGACAAAATTTGAGCGGGAAAAGCGGCGAGCCGATCGGAAGTACTGGAGACATCGCCGCCTCTAGGAGATGGAGGAGGAGGAGGAGCGTCGCTGGCTGGAGGAGGAGGAGGAGAGGATGGAGCAGGAGAGGGAGTACAGACAGATGCTGTACGAGCAGGAGAGGGAGAGGCGGGAACAGGAACGGATCCGTCAGCAGGAGGAGTGGAAGAGGTTTGTTGAACACCGGAACCGCCTGCTGCGAGAGCAAGAGGAGGAGGAGAAAAAGAGGCGGGCGAGGGAGAGAGCGGAGGACAGAAAAGAGGCCAAACGGAGACGTGAAGAGGAGAAGTGGGAGCAGTATCTTGAACTGCGAGCCAGCTGGCTGGGAGAGAGGCCGGGGGAGAACATGGCGGAGGTCAGGGCGCAGTTTCTTGCGGCCCAAGAGACGGTGAGGAGGGATGCTGAGAGGATCAAGCAACGGGAGGAAAGGATGTATAGAGAGGCCGGCTGGCCGATTGAGCAGTTTGTTAGGCCTTTTCTACCGGGGGTAAAGCGAGCGAGGGAAGGGGAGGAGCAGTCGGCGCCAGAAGCGAAGAGTGCCAAAACGATGCACTAAGCACCTCACCCGCCCTGCCCGGCAGCGCTATGGCCTTGAAAAAAGAAAAGTAAAACAAGTAAAAAAATAATAGATAAAAAAATCAGCAAAAAAAAAAAAAAAAAGATAAGACCAAAAAAAATGTGCAAGGTTTTACAACTTGGTTAAGTTTCAGTTCAGTTTAACTTTAATTTAAATAAGGATTTAAGTTTAACGTTGAAAAAGGAGCAAGGATTCCACTCACAACAGTCGTCCGGCGCTTGAAAAAAATCTTGTAAAATGCAGAAAAAAACGTTGGCAACTCCATAAACAATATGACTGTGTAAATGTGTGAATATGTGTGTGTGTGTGTGTGTGTGTGTGTGTGTGTGTGTGTTTGGGAGAAGGGGGAAGACCACAACAACGGAAGGGTATCAAAAATAAAAGTAATGGGAAGGGATGAAGACCCTGCCTTAGTGGCCCAGATTCCATGTAGCTTCACCCTGGCTTAACTGCCTGGGTGGGATGCTGACCTTGGCTTAATTGTCTGGGTGGGATGCTGACCTTGGCTTAACTGCCTGGGTGGGAGCTGACCCTGGCTTCATTGTCTGGGTGGGATGATGACCCTGGCTTAACTGCCTGGGTGGGATGCTGACCTTGGCTTAACTACCTGGGTGGGATGCTGACCTTGGCTTAACTGCCTGGGTGGGATGCTGACCTTGGCTTAACTGCCTGGGTGGGATGCTGACCCTGGCTTCATTGTCTGGGTGGGATGATGACCCTGGCTTACCAGCCTGGGTGGGATGCTGACCTTGGCTTAACTACCTGGGTGGGATGCTGACCTTGGCTTAACTGCCTGGGTGGGATGCTGACCTTGGCTTAACTTCCTGGGTGGGATGCTAACCCTGGCTTAACTGCCTGGGTGGGATGCTGACCTTGGCTTAACTGCCTGGGTGGGATGCTGACCTTGGCTTAACTGTCTAGGTGGGATGCTGACCTTGGCTTATTTGTCTAGGTGGTATGCTGACCTTGGCTTAACTGCCTGGGTGGGATGCTGACCCAGGCTTAACTCCCTGGGTGGGATGCTGACCTTGGCCGAACTGCCTGGGTGGGATGCTGAGCTATGATTAACTGCCTGGGTGGGATGCTGACCTTGGATTAACTGCCTGGGTGGGATGCTGACCTTGGCTTAACTGCCTGGGTGGGATGCTGACCTTGGCTTAACTGCCTGGGTGGGATGCTGACCTGGCTTAGCTGCCTGGGTGGGATGCTGACCTTGGCTTAACTGCCTGGGTGGGATGCTGACCTTGGCTTAACTGCCTGGGTGGGATGCTGACCCTGGCTTAACTGCCTGGGTGGGCTGCTGACCCTGGCTTATCTGCCTGGGTGGGGTGCAGACCCTGGCTTAACTGCCTGGGTGGGATGCTGACCCTGGCTTACCTGCCTGGGAGGGATGCTGACCCTGGCTTAACTGCCTGGGTGGGGTGCAGACCCTGGCTTAGCTGCCTGGGAGGGATGCTGACCCTGGCTTAACTGCCTGGGAGGGATGCTGACCCTGGCTTAACTACCTGGGTGGGGTGCAGACCCTGGCTTAACTGCCTGGGTGGGATGCAGACCCTGGCTTAACTGCCTGGGTGGGATGCTGACCCTGGCTTAACTGCCTGGGTGGGATGCAGACCCTGGCTTAACTGCCTGGGTGGGATGCTGACCCTGGCTTAACTGCCTGGGAGGGATGCTGACCCTGGCTTAACTGCCTGGGTGGGATGCTGACCCTGGCTTAACTGCCTGGGTGGTATGCTGTCCTTGGCTTAACTGCCTGGGTGGGATGCTGACCCTGGCTTAACTGCCTGAGTGGGATGAGGATCTTGGGTTAAATGCCTGGGTGGGATGCTGACCGTGGCTTAACTGCCTGGGTGGGATGAGGATCTTATGTTAAATGCCTGGGTGGGATGCTGACCTTGGCTTAACTGCCTGGGTGGGATGCTAACCCTGGCCTAATTGCCTGGGTGGGATGCTGTCCCTGTCTTAACTGCCTGGGTAGGATGCTGACCCTGGATTAACTGCCTGGGTAGGATGCTGACCCTGGCTTAACTGCATAGGTGGGATGCTGACCTTTTCTTAATTATCTGGGTGGGATGCTGACCCTGGCTTAAATGCATGGGTGGGATACTGACCTTGGCTTAACTGCCTGGGTAGGATGCTGACCCTGGTTTAATTTCCTTGGTGGGATGCTGACCCTGGCTTAACTGCCCAGGTGGGATGGTGATCCTGGCTTAACTGCCTGGGTGGGATGATGACCCTGGCTTAACTGCCTGGGTTGGATGCTGACCCTGGCTTAACTGCCTGGGTGGGATGCTGACCTTGGCTTAACTGCCTGGGTATTATGCTAACCCTGGCTTAGCTGCCTTAGTGTGATGCTGACCTTGGCTTTACTGCCTGGGTAGGATGCTGACACTGGCTTAATTGCCTGGGTGGGATGCTGACCCTGGCTCAACTGCCTGGGTGGGATGCTGACCCTGGCTTAACTGCCTGGGTGGGATGCTGACCATGGCTTAACTGCCTGGGTGGGATGCTGACCCTGGCCTAACTGCCTGGGTGGGATGCTGACCCTGGCCTAACTGTCTGGGTGGGATGCTGACCCTGGCTCAATTGTCAGGGTGGGATTGTGACCCTGGCTCAATTGCCAGGGTGGGATGCTGACCTTGGCTTAATTGTCTGGGTGGGATGCTGACCCTGGCTTAATTGTCAGGTTGGGATGCTGACCCTAGCTTAATTGTCAGGGTGGGATGCTGACCCTGGCTTAATTGTCAGGGTGGGATGCTGACCTTTTCTTAATTATCTGGGTGTGATGCTGACCTTGGCTTAATTGTCTGGGTGAGATGTTGACCCTGGCTTAATTGCTTGTTTGGGATGCTGACCCTGACTTAATTGTCTGTTTGGGATGCAGACCTTGCCTTAATTGTCTGGGTGAGATGCAGACCTTGGTTTATTCGTCTGGGTGGTATGCTGACCTTGGCTTAATTGTCTAGGTTGGATGCAGACCTTGGCCTAAGTGTGTGGGTGAGATGCAGACCCTGGCTTGTGTCTGGGTGGGATGCTGACCTTGGCTTAATTGTCTGGGTGGGATGCTGATCATGGCTTAATTGTCTGGGTGGGATGTTGACCGTGGCTTAATTGTCTGGGTGGGATGCTGACCTTGGCTTAATTGTCTGGGTGGGATGCTGACCTTGGCTTATTTGTCTGGGTGGGATGCTGACCTTGGCTTAATTGTCTGGGTGGGATGCTGACCTTGGCTTAATTGTCTGGGTGGGATGCTGACCTTGGCTTAATTGTCTGGGTGGGATGCTGACCTTGGCTTAATTGTCTGGGTGGGATGCTGACCTTGGCTTAATTGTCTGGGTGGGATGCTGACCTTGGCTTAATTGTTTGGGTGGGATGCTGACCCTGGCTTAATTGTCTGGGTGGGATGCTGACCTTGGCTTAATTGTCTGGGTGGGATGCTGACCTTGGCTTAATTGTTTGGGTGGGATGCTGACCTTGGCTTAATTGTTTGGGTGGGATGCTGACCTTGGCTTAATTGTCTGGGTGGGATGCTGACCTTGGCTTAATTGTCTGGGTGGGATGCTGACCTTGGCTTAATTGTTTGGGTGGGATGCTGACCTTGGCTTAATTGTCTGGGTGGGATGCTGACCTTGGCTTAATTGTCTGGGTGGGATGCTGACCTTGTCTTAATTGTCTGGTTGGGATGCTGACCTTGGCTTAATTGTTGGGGGGGGCTGATGACCTTGTCTTATTTGTCTGGGTGTGATGCTGACCCTGGCTTAATTGTCTGGGTGGTATGCTGACCTTGGCTTAATTGTCTGCTCGCTAGTTAGGATTGGGTTACGTTAGGTTAGGAAAGGTAAGGTTAGGTTGACTCGACCCTCTTGCACTCCTTGCCTCGCACTGGCATTCCCTTTCTCTCGCTCCTACCTGGTCCCTAGGATATATTAGGTTATGTAAGGCTAGAAAAAGCTAGGTTAGGTAAGACTAGTTAAAGTTAGAATAGGTAAGACTAGGTGAGGTTAGGCTAGGTAAATCTTCCCTCTCACCCTCTCCCTCTCCTTCGCCCTTTTCCTCTCGCTAAGATAGCCTCGTCCCCATCATGCCTCTTACCTCTCCTTCCCTTGTCTGCTTCCTCTCGCTAGGATATATTAGGTTAGATTATATTAGGTTAGGTATAAGGCTAGGGTAAGCTGGGTTAGGTCTTCCTGTATTCCTATAGACTCGCCCCTCTCTCACATCCTTCCCCTTCCTCTCTCTCGCCTTCTCTCGCCCTCGCCCTCTCGCTAGGATAGATGAGGTTAATTTAGGTCAGGTAACGATAGTTAAGTTAGGTTAGGTCTTCATGCATTACTTTACACTATATTAAGTAAGGCTACGTTAGGTTAGGTTAGGTTCGGTTAGGGTTAGTTAAGGCGAGATTAGGTTAGATTACTCTCTCTCTCTCTCTCTCTCTCTCTCTCTCTCTCTCTCTCTCTCTCTCTCTCTCTCTCTCTCTCTCTCTCTCTTTTTATTTAAACAAATTTTTACAAAAAAAGGAGGCTCAAAATTACACTTTTTAGGTATAATTATTCTAAAAGCCTGTGTATGGGACAAATTGAACTGTCGAATGTTGACACATATAAACATACAGATACAAAATACGAAAAAAAAATAAGAAAAACATGTAAAAACAGTATGGAATAATGTCAGTTTGTCACTTCATATTTATAGTTTATAGCACTAGCGCACTTGGGTGTCCCTCACGCCACCTGTGAGCAGCCAGCTTCACCTGCTGCATGTTCATGTTCTCCACTTGGGGAGTGGCTGCCGTGAACATGTTCCACAGGCGTGTGGTCCTGGCTGTATA
Source organism: Eriocheir sinensis (assembly GCF_024679095.1). Classification (NCBI taxonomy): domain Eukaryota; kingdom Metazoa; phylum Arthropoda; class Malacostraca; order Decapoda; family Varunidae; genus Eriocheir; species Eriocheir sinensis. The sequence continues at coordinate 8,610 of NW_026111183.1, read as the reverse complement.
TGTGCGCTGGTGCTGCCTGGAGTGTGATCGAGGCACCTCCACGAGCTAGTCACCGGAGAGTGCAGTCCGAGTGAACCTCTGGGCAGCGCGTGGAGGGAGCCTCAAGCTGCTGAGGTGGGGAACCCCCTGCACCTGGGCTTTGTGACACACCACCAGTGCTGAGACATCACGGCGGTGCTCCAGCGATGTCACAGTCTCTCTCTCTCTCTCTCTCTCTCTCTCTCTCTCTCTCTCTCTCTCTCTCTCTCTCTCTCTCTCTCTCTCTCTCTCTCTCTCTCTCTCGTAATTGCCAGCTGATGAGACGAAGAGCCTTAGACTCCACCCTGTCCAGAAGAGCTGTGTGAGTGGAGCCCCCCTACACGTGAGATGCATACTCCATACGAGGGCGGACAAGGCCCCTGTATATGGATAGCAACTGTGCGGGGGAGAAGAACTGGTGGAGACCATACATAACGCCCAACCTCGAGGAAGCTAATTTAGTGAGAGAGATAATTATGAAGTTTCCAGTTAAGATTTTGAATTAAGGATAGACCGAGGATGTTTGGTGCTGAGGACGGCGACAGCTGAGTGTTTTCGAAGAATAAGGGATAGGTGTTTGGAATATTGTGTCGAGTTGATAGGTGGAGTAATTGGATTTTTTAGGCATTGAAGGACACAAGGTTCCTTTTACCCCAATCGGAAATGATAGAATGGTCTGAGGTTAAGCGTTCTACAGCCTCCAGTCTGGAGTCATGTAATTCCTTTTTTTTTTACCGCATTTCTGTGTTCTTTATACAATTCAGAATGGTATTAGAATCCTCCTTGAGGGTTGATACATGTATTCTCTTGCCGTACGTAACTGAGTAGTATACCTTCAATGTTCTTTTTCCATATTTCACTCTAGAACAGTATTTAAAAGAGGTAATGGATATATAATTACCGCATTTCAGTGTTCTTACACCTTTGTGCACTTAGGAATGGCATTAGAATCTTCCTTAAGGGTTGATACATGCATTTTCATGCTTTACGTGACTGAGTATTATAATTTCCTTCACTCCAGAGTTGTATTTAAAAAGAGTTGGTGCGTATACATTTACCGCCTTTCAGTGTTCTTTCTCCTTCACACAATTCAGGACACTATTGGCGTATTCCTTAAGGGTTTGTGGCTGCGTTATATTGCCGTGCGTAGCTGACTGACTTACCATTTAAGTGTTTTTTTTTTTTCTCCTTTCTCCACTCCATAACTATTGTAAAAATAATTGGTGCATATCTTGTTTACCATTTTCCAGTTCTCTTTTTCCTTTTTCCATTCCATAACTATTGTTAAAAGAGTTGGTGCATATGTTGTTTATCTATTTACAGGACGCGGGAAGGTTAAGGAGTGGGTGCAGGCTGCCTGGTGGTTTTCCCTCTCTCTCTCCCTCTCTCTTCTGCGGTGTTCCCCTCACTTGATTGTTAGACTTAAGCCCCAAATACACTGCCGAATTTTGACCACGAATTTGACGCCGAATCAGTTCGTGGAAAAATTCGGCGACAGGTTCGCCGACGTGACCAAAATTCTTACAGTTCGTGACCACTCGGCGACATGTCGGCGAATGCTCAAGACAATTCGGGGACAATTCGGAGACATGTCGCCGACTATTCGGCGTCCATGTCGCCGAGCTAAAAATCTGAAATTTTAACGTTTTGTTTTTGTCGCGGAATAACTGGCGACAAGTCTCCGAATTGTCTTCGCATGTCCCCGAAGTGTCGACGACATATCGTGGACAATTCTCCGGCAGTGCCAAGATTTCTGACAGCTGATCATCTGATGCCCATGTGGAATATAAAAGCACGGGAATCCGCGCCTACCTCATGGACTACTACAACACCCGGGGAGCAGCGGCCTGGCAGGACAGAACTGTGGGCGAGTAAATACCATGTGTGGTAATATGTGTGGTAATATGTATGATAGTATGTGTAATAAAATGTATAAATGTGACTTGTTTTTGTTTTGCTCTCCTAAAAATATTTTAGAATGAATGAATGTTTACGTAATATTAATAAACAAACCAGTAACTGAAAGAAGAAATAAATTTAAATAAGTAAAAAAAAAAAAGTTAAATAATGGCAGAATAATGATATTAAGAAATAAATAAAGTAATAAATAGTAAATTAGTTATGAAATAAATGAAAATGTTAGTTCCAAACTTATTTTATAAATTCACGATTCTTCTTGTTTTTCATATTTTCTTGTTTATTATTTATTATTATAGTATTATATATATATATATATATATATATATATATATATATATATATATATATATATATATATATATATATATATATATATATATATATATATATATATATATAGAGAGAGAGAGAGAATACATAAATAGATAGATAGATAGATAGATTGATAGATAGATAGATAGATAGACAGACCCTGTGTACACTTCCCACCTAGACCCGTTTGCCGTGTCGTGATTAATTCGCCGAATATTCGGGGACATGTCCCCGAATAGTCTTGGCCATTCGGCGACATGTTGGAGACATGTCCCCGAATAGTCGGCGACATGTCGGCGACAAATTTGCCAATAAAATTAGAATTTCAATGGTCAAAATTCGGCGACAATTCGCCGAGCACCGCGAATCGGACGCCGAATTGTCTGGGACATGTCGGCGACATTTCGGCGACAATTCGACGTCCATTTTTTATTCGTGCGCATTCGGCGAACGGCCGCGAATTTTTCATGCAACATGAAACTTTCGTGGCGGTCGTGACCAACTGCCAAAAAGCGCGCGGTGGACGCAGACATGTCCCTGAACGGCCAAGAACAGGCAAGCAAGATACCGAACTTGTCCACGACACAAGATGACTTGCATATTCGCGCACATTCGTGAACCAAAATTCGGCAGTGTATTTGGGGCTTTAGAAGACTAACAATGCTTACAAGACTTATACAGACAGACAGGGATGCAGGCAAGCAGACACATACATATAAACACACACACACACACACACACACACACACACACACACTTACTAACAGACTACTTAACCAACTAAGTAGCAAACACACACACACACACACACACACACACACACACACACACACACACACACACCTTCAGGCCTGTCCACCCAGCAGTATTAATCGGGGTTTGTGTCCCGTCTCCTGGCATCTGTTCCCTTTTCTTATAATTCCTTCTCCTTCTGTCTCTCTCCGGCATATGACCACAGATGTTGCGCCGACTAAACGAAAGTTTCCAACTATAAACATCGTCATACATACACACCAACATAAATACACACTGAAACATTCCTACATACACAAACACTCACTTGATGCCACTCCCAAAAGCCCCTGCGCACACACACACACACACACACACACACACACACACACACACACACACACACACACACACACACACACTTGTGGCCCAGACCTGACCGAGGTCAGACGTGGGTCACGGCGCTCCGAAAGGAGCAGCCCGGGGCCAGCCTGTTGGCCTCCCCCCTTCCCCTCCATCCCCCTCTCCCTTTTCATCAAAACCCAACACCGTAAGATACTTTTGTGACATCATGGTGACAGACAGTGAGTGCAGTGCGTTTGTGGTGCCGTGAAGACACTGAAGAGTAGAAATGGCCGGTGTGACGTCGACGCGGCCTTACCATCCAACCGACGCCCCAGGTGCCCCCAGGTGCCCCCAGGTACACCAGCCCGACCATCATGGTGCTGGGAGAATTCGGTTCAGGTGCAGTGCAGTGTTGAGGCCCGTCACTCAGGTGGACTCATGGTTGGGGCAATCAGCACGCCGCTCAACATACAAGGCAGTGCAGACGATATAGATGTTCCCACGCCTACTGCCGCACGGTCCACCTCTTCCTATCTTGTCACACCGGCTGGATAGAATAGCAGGTCATCTCTAAGCCCATAAGCTGAGTGACGGGGTTGACCTTGGGCTTACACCTGACCCGTCATCCGAAAAAAAAACACCGCCTCCTACCGCACCAGCGCACTGCATTCCACCACCTCACCTCCCCCCCACCACCCCAGACCCCCATATCCCTTTCATATTGTACATTTTCCCTTTTTCCTTTTTTTTTCTATAATATTTCAAAAGTGTATTTGTAACGTGTATATTTTCAGCTTTACAGCTGCTATTGTTTAATAAACCGTTTATTATTAGTAGTATTAATATTATACCTCTACCTACCTACTAACGGTTTCAGGAGCCGTGCTCCCCTGTTTTTCGCAAATAAAACTTTAACAAAGCGTCGGACAAGGATGTTATTTTGGCAGTGGATGTTTGAGACCCCGACCTAATGGGCAAAAATATGATTTGGTGTCACATGTGGATAATGAAGCACTTATAAGAGTAAATTTAGGGTAAACTTCGCTAAAAGTTAAAGGAACTGTGAGCGAGGCTAGCCCCGCCAACGACAAAGGTGTTGTTGGGTAGTTGGGTGGGAATGATTGTGTGAGGAAGGAAAGGTTGGGTATGGGGATGAAACCAGAAACTACTGCTCGCTTACATACATGCAGCATGTACTACCAAGCGTCACATTTTTCATGTAAAGGATAAGTAATTTCCTTCGAGTAAAACTGTTTCTCCCATATTGATAGTCCATATAAGGAACATCCATATTTTCAGTAGATTGAATATTGCTACGGTGTGTGTGTGTGTGTGTGTGTGTGTGTGTGTGTGTGTGTGTGTGTGTGTGTGTGAAGCAGTAAGACATAATTGCTGGTTGGATGGATGATTACTCATACGTCAGAGCTAAACGTCACATTGACGTCACGAGATGAGCGGGACGGGGCTACCCTCGCTCACAGTTCCTTTTAACTTTTAGCCAAGTTTACCCTAAATTTACTCCTATAAGTGCCTCATTATCCACATGTCACACCAAATCATATTTTTGCCCATTAGATCGGGGTCTCAAATATCCACTGCCAAAATAACATCCTTGTCCGACGCTTTGTTAAAGTTTTATTTGCGAAAAACAGGGGAACACGGCCCCTGAAACCGTTAGTACCTGCCTACCAACCTATAGACATACATACTAACTTTTTACTTCCCTCTAATCTCCCATCTTTCTTTCCCTCTCTCAAAAAATAGAAAACGTAGCGCTCTCCTCACAATTTCAAGGCAGACTAAGCCAAGCTTTTCCCCTCCCCTAACCCTTCCTCCCCTTTCCCTACAGTGTTCCGCCTTAGCACTCCAATCTACTTATATGCATACATACATACATACATACACACACAATCGCCGGTGTATTATTAAATCCGGCAGTAAAGGAGAGAGGGAGAGACTTCAAGCGGCCGAGAGCGTATTTCCCTCCCCGGCGCTCCCTTTCCTCCCACCCACCCCCTCCTCCTCCTCCTCCTCCTCCTCCTCCTCCTCCTTCTCCTCCAGCTGCCAGGCCGCCACGAAGCATGGCCTTGCACGAAGCCACTCGGGAAGTAAAATATTGCCACTCCTTCTCTATCGATACGGTAATGAACAGTCAAAGTTGCGAGAATATTCAGTCAGACTTAATAAGACTTGCCGACTGGAGCGAAAAATGGCAAATGAGTTTTAACGTAGATAAATGTAAAGTAATGCACATAGGTGAAAAAAATCCTAACTTTAAATAGCAGATTCAAGGACATGAGCTCAGCGACGTAAAACAAGAAAAAGATCTTGGTGTCATTATCAGTAACACTCTTAAAATGAGTGATCAATGTTCTGCAGCGAGTAAAAAAGCCAATATGATGTTGGGATTAGTCTCAAGAAACTTTGATTATAAATCACCCGAACTTATGAAGAGATTATATTTAACATTTGTAAGACAACACCTAGAATACGCCGTTCAGTTCTGGTCACCGAACTTTATCAAAGATCAAGTTTTGCTAGAAAAGATACAGCGACGACCAGCCAAACAAATTCCAGCGCTCCGAAACTTGCCATATGACGAGTGTTTAAAGCGTTTATATATGTTTTCCCTAAAAAAGCGAAGGATAAGAAGGGACTTAATTGAAGTGTTCAAAATCCTTAATGGATTCGACAACATTAACCCAGATAGTCTATTTCAGAGAGACACCAACACAATAACTCGCAGCAACGGTATGAAGTTAAAGGGAAACCAATGTAACACA
>NW_026111182.1:0-27241 GCF_024679095.1 Eriocheir sinensis | reverse complement strand
GGTGACACGGAAGGGTTTGAGGGGTTGGCAAGGTGACAGGGAAGGGTTTGAGGGGTTGGAAAGGTGACAGGGAAGGGTTTGAGCGGTTGGCAAGGTGACAGGAAGGGTTTGAGGGTTCCAGGTGACAGGGGAAGGGTTTGAGGGGTTAGCAAGGTGACAGGAAGGGTTTGAGGGGTTAGCAAGGTGACAAGGGAAGGGTTTGGGGTTGTAAGGTGACAGGGAAGGGTTTGAGGATTGGCAAAGTGACAGGGAAGGGTTTGAGGGGTTGGCAAGGTGACAGGGAAGGGTTTGAGGGGTTGGCAAGGTGACAGGGAAGGGTTTGAGGGGTTCACAAGGTGATAGGGAAGGGTTTGAGGGGTTAGCAAGGTGACAGGGAAGGGTTTGAAGGGTTGCCAAAGTGACAGGGAAGGGTTTGGTGGGTTCACAAGGTGATAGGGAATGGTTTGAGGGGTTCACAAGGTGAAAGGGTTTGAGGTTAGCAAGAAGGTGACAGGGAAGGGTTTGAGAGGTTGGCAATGTGACAGGGAAGGGTTTGAGGGGTTGGCAAGGTGACAGGAAGTTTGAGAGTTAGCAGGTGACAGGAAGGTTTGAGGGTTACCACACTACCACTTGGACCACACTAAAAAAAGTGACAGGGAATGCTGAGTTTGAAGGGTTAGCAATGCTGACAAGGACAGGTTTGATGGGTTTAGAGAGTTGAGATTTGAAAGAGTTAGCAAGGTGACAGGGAAGGGTTTGAGGGTTAGCAAGGTGACAGGGAAGGTTTGAGGGTTATAAGGTGACAGGAAGGTTGAGGTTAGCAAGGTGACAGGGAAGGGTTTGAAGGGTTCACAAGGTGAAAGGGAAGGGTTTGAGGGGTTAGCAAACAAGGGTTTGAGGGTTTAACAGGTGACAAGGGAAGGGTTTGAAGGGATTAGCAAGGTGACAAGGGTTTGAGTTACAAGGTGACAAGGGTTTGAAAGGGTTCCGCAAGAGGTGACAAGGGGAAGGTTTGAGGTTGGGGTGACAGGGAAAGGTTGAAATTAGCAAGGTGGTGACAGGGAAGGTTTGAGGTTAGCAAGGTGACAGAGGAAGGGTTTGAGGGTTAACAAGATGACAAGGGAAGGTTTGAGGATTGGCAAAGTGACAGGGAAGGGTTTGAGGGGTTGGCAAGGTGACAGGGAAGGGTTTGAGGGGTTCACAAGGTGAAAGGGAAGGGTTTGAGGGGTTGGCAAGGTGACAGGGAAGGGTTTGAGGGGTTGGCAAGGTGACAGGGAAGGGTTTGAGAGGTTGGCAAGGTGACAGGGAAGGGTTTGAGGGGTTGGCAAGGTGACAGGGAAGGGTTTGAAGGGTTGGCAAGGTGACAGGGAAGGGTTTGAGGGGTTCCTGGAAGTGAGGAAGGGTTTAAGGGGTTGGCAAGGTGACAGGTAAGGGTTTGAAGGGTTGGCAAGGTGACAGGGAAGGGTTTGAGAGGTTGGCAAGGTGACAGGGAAGGGTTTGAGGGGTTGGCAAGGTGACAGGGAAGATTTTGAGGGATTGGCAAGGTGACAGGGAAGGGTTTGAGGGGTTAGCAAGGTGTCAGGGAAGGGTTTGAGGGGTTGGCAAGGTGACAGGGAAGGGTTTGAGGGGTTGGCAAGGTGACAGGGAAGGGTTTGAGGGGTTCACAAGGTGACAGGGAAGGGTTTGAAGGGTTGCCAAAGTGACAGGGAAGGGTTTGAGGGGTTCACAAGGTGATAGGGAATGGTTTGAGGGGTTCACAAGGTGAAAGGGAAGGGATTGAGGGGTTGGCAAGGTGACAGGGAAGGGTTTGAAGGGTTGGCAAGGTGACAGGGAAGGGTTTGAGGGGTTGGCAAGGTGACAGGGAAGGGTTTGAGGGGTTAGCAAGGTGACAGGGAAGGGTTTGAGGGATTGGCAAGGTGACAGGGAAGGGTTTGATGGGGGGACAGGAAGGGTTTGGGTGCTGGGAGGGGGACAGGAAGGGTTTGAGTGGCTGGGAGGGGGACAGGAAGGGTTTGGGTATTGGGAGGGGACAGGGAAGGGTTTGAGCGGCTGGGAGGGGGACAGGAAGGGTTCTGATGGCTGAGGGGACAGGGAAGGGTTTGGGTGGCTGGGAGGGGGACAGGAAGGGCTCTGAGTGGCTGGGGGACAGGAAGGGTTTGAGTGGCTGGAGGGGACAGGGAAGGGTTTGGGTATTGGGAGGGGTGGACAGGAAGGTTTGGGGTGGCTGGAGGGGACAGGGAAGGGTTTGAGTGGTCAGGAGGGGACAGGGAAGTTTGAGTGGCTTGGGAGGGGACAGGGAAGGGTTTGGTGGGAGGGGACAGGAAGGGTTGATTGGGAGGGGGGACAGGAAGGGTTTGGGTGGGCTGGGAGGGACAGGGAAGGGTTTGGTGGCTGGGAGGGGGACAGGGAAGGGTTTGGGGTATGGGAGGGGACAGGGGAAGGTTTGGGGTATTGGAGGGGACAGGAAGGGCTGGGAATGGGGACAGGGAAGGGTTTGGTGGCTGGGAGGGGGACAGGGAAGGGTTTGGGGTATTGGAGGGGGGACAGGGAAGGGCTTGAGTGGCTGGGAGGGGGACAGGGAAGGGTTTGGGTGGCTGGAGGGGGACAGGGAAGGGTTTGAGCTGGAGGTGACAGGGAAGGTTTGGGTGGCTGGGAGGGGACAGGAAGGGTTTGGGTGGCTGGGAGGGGACAGGGAAGGGTTTGAGTGGCTGGAGGGGACAGGAAGGGTTTGAGTGGCTGGGAGGGGACAGGAAGGGTTTGGGTGGCTGGGAGGGGACAGGGAAGGGGTTTGAGTGGCTGGGAGGGGGGACAGGGAAGGGTTTGATGGGCTGGGAGGGACAGGGAAGGGTTTGAGTGGCTGAGAGACAGGAAGGAGGGCTGGGAGGGGGACAGGAAGGGTTTGAGTGGCTGGAGGGCTGACAGGGAAGGGTTTGGTGGCTTGAGGGTGACAGGAAGGGTTTGGTGGCTGGGAGGGGACAGGAAGGGTTTGGGTGGCTGGGAGGGGGACAGGGGAAGGGTTTGAGGGCTGAGGGGACAGGGAAGGGTTTGAGTGGCTGGGAGGGGGACAGGGAAGGGTTTGTGGGGCTGGGAGGGGACAGGGTTTGGGTGGCTGGGAGGGGACAGGAAGGGCTGGGAGGGGACAGGGAAGGGTTTGGGTGGCTGGGAGGGGACAGGGAAGGGTTTGGGTGGCTGGGAGGGGGACAGAAGGGTTTGAGTGGCAGGGGGACAGGGAAGGGTTTGAGTGGATGGGAGGGTGACAGGGATGGGTTTGGGTGGCTGGAGGGTGACAGGGGAAGGCTTTGAGTGGCTGGGAGGGGACAGGGAAGGGTTTGGGTGGGAGGGGTGACAGGAAGGGTTTGGGGTATTGGGAGGGGACAGGAAGGGTTGAGTGGCTTGCAAGACAGGGAAGGGTTTGGGTGGCTGGGAGGGGGACCGGGAAGGGTTTGAGTGGCTGGGAGGGGGACAGGGAAGGGTTTGAGCGGCTGGGAGGGACAGGAAGGGTTTGAGTGGCTGGGAGGGGACAGGAAGGGTTTGGCATGGGAGGGGGACAGGGAAGGGTTTGGGTGGCTGGGAGGGGACAGGAAGGGCTTGAGTGGCTGGGAGGGGACAGGAAGGGTTTGGCTGGGAGGGGACAGGAAGGGTTTGAGTGGCTGGGAGGGGACAGGGAAGGGGTTTGAGTGGCTGGGAGGGGGACAGGGAAGGGTTTGAGTGGAGGGGAGGGACAGGGAAGGGCTGGTATGGGAGGGGACAGGGAAGGGTTTGGGTATGGGAGGGGACAGGGAAGGGTTTGAGTGGGAGGGGGACAGGAAGGGTTTGAGGGCTGGGAGGGGGACAGGGAAGGGTTTGGTTGGCTGGGAGGGGGACAGTGAAGGGTTTGGGTGGTTGGGAGGGGAACAGGGAAGGGTTTGAGTGGCTGGAGGGGACAGGAAGGCCTGGGTGGCTGGGAGGGGACAGGAAGGGTTTGAGTGGCTGGGAGGGGACAGGAGGAGGGGACAGGGAAGGGTTTGCGTGGCTGGGAGGGGGACAGGGAAGGGTTTGGGCATGGCTGAGGGGACAGGGAAGGGTTTGGGTATTTGGCAGGGGACAGGAAGGGTTTGAGTGGCTGGAGGGGACAGGATGGGAGGGGGGACAGGAAGGGTTTGAGTGGCTGGAGGGGACAGGAAGGGTTTGGGTGGCTGGGAGGGGACAGGGAAGGGTTTGGTTGGCTGGGTGGGGGACAGTGAAGGGTTTGGGTGGATGGGAGGGGAACAGGGAAGGGTTTGCGTGGCTGGGAGGGGACAGGGAAGGGTGGGTGGCTGGGGACAGGGAAGGGTTTGACATGGGAAGGGTTTGGGAGTGGCTGGGAGGGGACAGGTGAGTGGAGGGGACAGGGAAGGGTTTGAGTGGCTGGAGGGGGACAGGAAGGCTTGAGGTAAGGGAGGGGACAGGAAGGGTTTGGGCTGGGAGGGGACAGGGAAGGGTATATTGGGAGGGGACAGGGAAGGGTGGCTGGGAGGGGACAGGAAGGGTTTGGAGTGGCTGGGAGGGGGACAGGAAGGGTTTGAGTGGCTGGGAGGGGACAGGAAGGGTGAGTGGCGAGGGGGGACAGGAAGGGTTTGAGTGGCTGGGAGGTGACAGGGAAGGGTTTGAGTGGCTGGGAGGGGACAGGAAGGGTTTGGGTATGGGAGGGGACAGGGAAGGTTTGAGTGGCTGGGAGGGGACAGGGAAGGGTTTGAGTGGCTGGGAGGGGGACAGGAAGGGTTTGAGTGGCTGGGAGGGGGACAGGAAGGGTTGAGTGGCTGGGGGGACAGGGAAGGGTTTGAGGGGACAGGAAGGGTTTGAGGGCATGGGAGGGGGACAGGAAGGTTTGAGGCTGGGAGGGGACAGGGAAGGGCTCTGAGTGGCTGGGAGGGGACAGGGAAGGGTTTGGGTGGCTGGAGGGGGACAGGGAAGGGTTTGAGAGGCAGGGACAGGGAAGGGTTTGGGTATGGGAGGTGACAGGGAAGGTTTGGGTGGCTGGGAGGGGGACAGGAAGGTTTGAGTGGCTGGAGGGGACAGGAAGGGTTTGGGCATGGGAGGGGACAGGAAGGGTTTGAGTATGGGAGGGGACAGGAAGGGTTTGGTATTGGGAGGGGACAGGGAAGGGTTTGAGGCTGGGAGGGGACAGGGAAGGGTTTGAGGGCTTGCAGGACAGGGAAGGGTTTGGGGTGGCTGGGAGGGGACAGGAAGGGTTTGAGGTGGCTGAGGACAGGGAAGGGTTTGAGTGGCTGGAGGGGGACAGGGAAGGGTTTGGTGGCTGGGAGGGGACAGGGAAGGGTTTGGGTGGCTGGAGGGGGACAGGGAAGGTTTGAGTGGCTGGGAGGGGGACAGGAAGGGTTTGAGTGGCTGGAGGGGGACAGGAAGGGTTTGGGTGGCTGGGAGGGGGACAGGGAAGGGGGAGGGGACAGGAAGGGTTTGGGTGGCTTGGGAGGGGGACAGGGAAGGTTTGATGGCTGGGAGGGGACAGGAAGGGTCTGGTGGGCTGGGAGGGGACAGGAAGGGTTTGAGTGGCTGGGAGGGGGACAGGGAAGGGTTTCTGGGGGACAGGGAAGGGTTTGTGGCTGGGAGGGGACAGGGAAGGGTTTGAGTACTGGGAGGGGACAGGAAGGGTTTGAGTGGCTGGGAGGGGGACAGGGAAGGGTTTGGGTGGGAGGGGGACAGGAAGGGTTTGAGGCTGGGAGGGGACAGGGAAGGGTTTGAGTGGCTGGGAGGGGACAGGAAGGGTTTGAGTGGCTGGTAGGGTGACAGGGAAGGGTTTGGGTGGCTGGGAGGGGGACAGGAAGGGTTTGGGTGGCTGGGAGGGGACAGGAAGGGTTTGAGTTTGCACGGTGACAGGGAAGGTTTGAGGGCTGGGAGGGGGACAGGAAGGGTTTGAGTGGCTGGGAGGGGACAGGAAGGGTTTGAGTGGCTGGGAGGGGCACTGGGAAGGGTTGGGGTGGCTGGGAGGGGACAGGGAAGGGTTTGAGTGGCTGGGAGGGGACAGGAAGGGTTTGAGTGGCTGGGGGACAGGGAAGGGTGGGTGGCTGGGAGGGGGACAGGGAAGGGTTTGAGTGGCTGGGAGGGGACAGGGAAGGGTTTGAGTGGCTGAGGGGACAGGGAAGGGTTGAGTGGCTGGGAGGGGACAGGGAAGGTTTGGGTGGCTGGGAGGGGACAGGAAGGGTTTGGGTGGCTGAGGGGACAGGGAAGGGTTTAGTGGCTGGAGGGGGACAGGAAGGGTTTGAGTGGCTGGGAGGGGACAGGGAAGGGTTTGAGTGGCTGGGAGGGGACAGGGAAGGGTTTGGGTGGCTGGGAGGGGACAGGGAAGGGTTTGAGTGGCTGGAGGACAGGGAAGGGTTTGAGTGGCTGAGGGGGACAGGAAGGTGGGTGGCTGGGAGGGGACAGGGAAGGGTTTGAGTGGCTGGGAGGGGACAGGGAAGGGTTTGAGTGGCTGCAGGGACAGGAAGGGTTTGGTGGCTGGGAGGGGGACAGGAAGGGTTTGGGTTGGGAGGGGACAGGGAAGGGTTTGGGTGGCTGGGAGGGGACAGGGAAGGGTTTGGGTATTGCAGGGTGACAGGAAGGGTTTGGAGGTGGCTGGGAGGGGGACAGGGGGAAGGGTTTGAGTGGCTGGGGAGGGACAGGAAGGTTTAGGTGGCAGGAGAGGGACAGGGAAGAGTTTGAGTGGCTGCAGGGAGGGACAAAGGGAAAGGTTTGGAAGTGGCACACAGTGACAAGGAGAAAGGTTTGGGTGGCTGGGAGGGACAGGGAAAGGAGTTTGGTGACACGTGACAAGAGGAAGGTTTGAGTGGCTGGGGAGGGACAAGGAAGAACTGGTGAACACACAGTGACAAAGATTTGGAGTGGCTGGGGAGGGGACAAGGAAGGGTTTAGGTGGCTAGGGGGGACAAGGGGGAAAAAGGTTTGAAGTATGTGGGGAGGGACAGGGAAAGGTTAAATTAGCTGGGAAGAGAGGACAGGGAAAAATTTGGTGGTAGCTAGAGAGAGACAAGGAAGGTTGGGTAGCTAAAAGAAGAAGGACAAGGAAGGGTTTGCTGGGAGGTGGCTAGAGGACAAAGGAAGGGTTGGGAGGTGGCTAGGGAGGGACAAGGGGCAGGTTGGGTGTGGGGAGGGGACAGGAAGGGGTTGAAGTGGCTGGGAGGGGACAGGAGGGTTTAGGTGGCTGGGAAGAGGACAGGGAAGAGGTTTGAGTGGCTGGGAGGGGGGACAGGAAGGTTTGGGTGTGGCTGGGGAGGGACAAGAAGGGTTTGGGTGGCTGGGAAGAGGGACAGGAAAGGGTTTGGAGGTGGCTGGGGAGGGACAAGGAAGGGTTCAGATGGCTTACTGAGTGACAAAGGAAGGTTTACAGGTGGCTGGAGAGGACAAGGAAGGGTTTAGGTAAAAAAAAAAAAAACACACAGTGACAGAAAAGTTTAGGTGTGGCTAGGAGGGGACAAGAGAAGGTTGGGTGGCTAGGAAAGGACAAGGGGAAGGTTGAGTGGCTGGGAAGGGGACAAAGAAAAGGTTTAGGTGGCTGGGAAGAGGGACAAGGGAAAGGTTTGGGTGGCTAGGAGGGACAGGAAAAATTTGGGGGAGTGGCTAGGAGAGGGACAGGGAAGGTTTGAAGTAGCTGGGGAGGGGACAGGGAAGGTTGGACAACTGGGAAAGAGGACAGGGAAAAGTTTGGAGTGGCTAGGAGGGGACAAGGAAGGAGTTGCAGGTGGCTAGGAGGGACAAGAAGGGTTTAAGGTGGCTGGAGGGGACAAGGGAAGAATTTGAGTGGCTGGAAGGACAGGGAAAGGAGGTTTGGGTGTGGAGGGGACAAGGGGGAAAGAGGTTTAGGTGGCTCAGGAAAGGGGGGAGACAAAGGAAGGTTTGGGTAAGCAAAGGACAAGGAAGGTTGAAGTAAGCTGGGAGAAGAAGGGACAAGGGTTAAAGAGTGGCCTGGAAGGGGACAAGAAAAGGTTGTTCAGGAAGGGACAAGGAAAAAGTTGCAGAGTAGCTAGGAGGACAAGGAAAAGGATTTAGGTAGCTAAGAAGAGGGACAAGGAAAGTTTGAAGTAGCTGGGAGGGGACAAAGGGAAGGAGTTTGGGTAGCTGGGGAGGGACAAGGAAGGTTTGGAGTGATTAGCTGGGAGGGACAAGAAGGTTTGGGTGGCAGAGGGACAGGAAAATTTGAGTGGCTGGGAGGGACAGGGAAGGGTTGATGGCACAGGAGGGACAGGAAGGGTTTGGGTGGCTAGAGGACAAAGGGAAAGGTTGGGTGGCTACGAGGGACAAGGAAGAGATTGAAGTGGCTGGAAGGGGACAAGGAAGGGTTTGGAGTGGCCTGGGAGGGACAAGGGAAAAAGATTTGGGTGGCTAGAGGAGACAAGGAAGGGTTCGGTGGCAGGACAGGAAGGTTTGAGTGGCTGGGGAGGGAGACAGGGATGGTTTACTGGGTGGTGGCTGGAGGGACAGGGGTTGGAAGTGGCTAGAAGGGACAAGGAAAAAGTTTAAATTAAACTTACACAGTAACAAAGGAAAAAGTTCGATGGCAGGAAGAGACAAAGGAAAAAGATTTGAAGTATAGCTAGGAAGGACAAAGAAAAGTTTAGAGTATGGGAGGACAAGAGGTTGAGTAGCTAGAATTAGGAAGGGACAAAGGAAGGGTTTGGTGCAACTCAGGAGAGACAGGAAGGGTTGGGTGGCTGGGAGGGGACAAGGAAGGTTGGAGTCAGCTAGAGGGGACAGGGAAGGGATTTGGGTAAACACAGTGATGACCAGAAGGATTTAGGTAATGGGAGGGACAAGGGAAGGTTTTGGAAGTGGCTGTAAGGGACAAAGGAAGGTTTAAGTCGTTGCTGGTAACAAGAGATAGGTTGGAGGTAGCTGGGAAAGGACAAGAAGGTTTAGGTGGCTAGGGAAGGGACAAGGAAAGGTTGAAGTGGCTGGGGAAAGGGGACAAAGGGAAAGGTTGAAGTGTAACACACGCAGTGACAAAGAAAAGGTTGTGTGGCTAGGAGGGACAAGGAAAAGGTTTGCAGGTGTGGGAGGGACAAGAGGGTTTAAGGTGGCTGGGAGGAGGGACAAGGAAGGGTTTGAAGTAACACACAGTGACAGAAAAGGTTGAGTGGGTCAGGAGGGAGGACAGGGAAGGGTTGAAATTAGCTTACTGGTGACAGGAAGGTTTGGGTGGCTAGGAGGGACAAGGGGAAGGTTTGGGTGGCTAGGAGAGGGACAAGGAAGGGTTTAAAGTGGTTGGGGAGGACAGGAAGGGTTTAGATGCTTACACAGTGACAAGAAAAGATTTAAATTGGCTAGAGAGAGACAAAGGAAGATTTAGGTGGCTAGGAGGGACAAGAGAAAGTTTAGGTAGCTGGGAAAGGGACAGGAAGAGGTTTAGGTAAGCCTGAAACAAGGAAAAGGTTTAGGTAGCTGGGGAGGGGACAAGGGGAGAAGGGTTCGGTAAGCTGCTAGAGGAGGACAGGACAAGGAGGAGTTTGAAGTGGCTGGAGAGGGACAGGGGAAGGTTGAAATTAACACACAGTGACAAAGGGAGAAGGTTCCTGCAGGTGGCTAGGGGTGAGAAAGGGACAGGAAGGTTTAGGTAAACACACAGCGAGTGACCAGGGAAGGATCAGAGTAGCTAGGAGAGGGACAAGGGGAAGGGGTTTCAGTGGCTGGGGAGGGATAGGAGGAAGGAGGTTTGAATGGCTTCTGGGGAGGGACAAGGGGAGGGTTTGGGAGATGTGGGAAGGGGACAGGGAAGGGTTGGAGCAGCTGGGAGAGGGACAGAAGGGTTTGAGTGGCTAGGAGGGACAAGGAAGGTTTAGGTGGCTAGGAGGAACAGGGAAGGTTGAAGTCAGCTGGGAGGGGGACAGGGAAGGGTTTGGAATTAAGCTGGGGAAGACAAAGGGAAGGGAGTTTAGGTGGCTGGGGAGGGACAAAGGGGGAAAGAGTTTGAGTAAAGCTTGGGAAGGTGACAAGGAAGGAGTTTGAAGGTGAAAGCTGGGAGGGACAAGGGAAGAATTTGGAAGGTGGCTGGAGGGACAAGAAGTGTTGAAGTTAGCTGAGAGAGGGACAGGGGAAGGTTTACAGGTAAACACACAGTGACAGGGAAGGATTTGGAGTGGCTAGGAGGGACAAGGAAGGGTTCAAGTGTAGCTGGGACAGGGACAAGGAAGGGTTTGGAGGTGGCTAGGAAGGGGGACAGGAAGGTTTGAGTAACTTCCTGGGAGAGGGACAGGGGAAGGGTTTGAGTGGCTGGGAGTGGGGACGGAAGGGTTGAGTTAGCTGGGAGGGGACAAGGGAAGGGTTTGGGTGGCTGGGGGGACAGGGGAAGGATTGGAGGTGAAAATGGGAGGGGGACAGGGGAAGGGTTCAGAGTGGCTAGGAAGGGGACAAGGAAGGTTCGCAGATGTATACAGTGAAAGGAAAAGGTTGAAGTAGCTACTGGAAAGAAGCAGGGAAAGAGTTTGGAAGGTGGCTAGGAAGGGACAAAGGGAAAGAGTTGAAGTAGCTAGGAGGTGGGCTCAAGAAGAGGTTTAAAGTAGCTAGAGAGAAAGGAACAGGGAAGGGTTTAATTAAACTTACAGTGACAAGGGAAAAGGATTTGAAGTGTAACTGGAAGAAAGGACAAAGGGAAAGGAATTTGAAGTAAACACACGAGCTGACAAGGAAGGGATTTGAAGTAACTAGGAGAAGGACAAGGAGAGAAAGGGTTTGGAGGTAGCTGGAGAGGGACAAGGAAAGAAGGGTTTGAGTAATACAGGAGGGGACAGGGAAGGGTTTCTAACAGGTGGCTGAGGAGGGGACAAAGGGGAAAGGGTTCCAGGTGGCTGGGGAGGAGGGACGAAGAAGGGATTTGAGTGGCTGGGGAGGGACAGGGGAAGGGTTCAGAGTGGCACCTGGGAGAGGACAGGGGCAGGTTTGGAGTGGCTGGGAGAGGGACAAGGAAGGGTTTGGAGTGGTAGCTGGGAGAAGGGACAAGGAAAAGAATCTAGGTGGCTAAAGGAGGGACCTCCGAAGAGTTTGGAAGTGGCTGCAGTGAGAGGGCAGGAAAGAAAGTTGGAAAATGGCTAGGAAGAGGGACAGAGAAGGATTTAGGTGGCTAGAAAGGGACAAAGGGAAAGATTTAAGAGTGGCTAGGAGGGACAAGGAAAAAGGTTGGAGGTAGCTAGGAAGGGACAAAGGGGAAGGTTTAGAAGTGGCTAGGAGGGACAAGGAAAAAAGGAGTTTATGATTGGAAATTAGCTAGAGGAGGGAGACAAAGGAAGGAGTTTGGAGGTGGCATGAGAGGGACAAGGAAGGTTTAAAATTAGCTAGGGAAGACTTTGAAAGGTTTAGGTGGCTACTGGGAGAGGGACAAGGAGGGTTTAGTCATGGCTGGGAGGGACAAGAAGGTTTGGAAGTAAACACACAGTGACAAGGAAAAGGTTTAGGTGGCTGGGGAGGGACAAGAGGAAAAAAATTTAAGTAAGCAGTGACAAGAGATTGGAGTGTGGGAAAGGGACAAGGAAGGGTTCAAGTAAACACACAGTGACAAGGGAGAAGGTTTGGGTGGCTGGGGAGGGGACAGGGAAGGTTTGGAGTGGCTGGGGAGGGGACAGGGAAGGGGTTTAGTGGCGGGGGAGGGACAGGAAGGGTTTGGGTGTAGCTGGGAGGGGGACAAGGGGAAGGAGGTTTGGAGTGGCTGGGAGGGGACAGGGAAGGGTTTGTGGGTGGCTAGGAAAGGGGGACAGGGGAAGGGTTTGGGTAAACACTGGGAGGGGACAGGGAAGGGTTTTAAGGTGGCTGGGAGGGGGGACAAGGGAAGGGTTGGGGTGGCTGGGGAGGGACAGGAAAAGGTTTGAAATTAGCTGGGGAGGGACAGGGAGAGAGGTTCCCCAGGTGGCTACAGGAGGGACAGAAAAGGAGGTTTAGATGCAACTGGAGAGGGACAAGGGAAGGGTTTGGGTGGCCTGCAGGAGGGAGACAAAGGAAAGGTTTAGGTAGCTAGGGGAGGGACAAGGAGAAGGGTTTGGGTGGCTAGAGAGAGACAGGAAAGGTTTGAAGTAACACACAAGGTGACAGGGAAAAGGTTTGAAGGTGGCTGGGGAGGGACAGGGAAAGGGTTGGGCATGCAGTGACAGGAAAGGTTGGGGTGGCTGGGGAGGGACAAAGGGAAGGTTTGGGTGGCTGGGAGGGGGACAAGGAGAAGGGGTTTGAGTGGCTAGGAAGAGGACAAAGGGAAGGGTTTGGGTGGCTGGGGAGGGGGACAAGGGAAGGGATTTTGGGTGGCTAGGAGGGGACAAGGGAAGGGTTCCCAAGGGTGGCTACTGGGGGGACAAGGGGAGGAAGGGTTTGAGTGGCTATAGGAGGAGACAGGGGAAGGGTTTGGAGTATGCAGAACAAGGAAAGAGTTGGAGCAGCTGGGAGGGACAAGGGAGGAAGGAGTTTACTGGGTGGCTGCTGGGAGGGACAAAGGAGAAGGTTGGAGTAGCTAGGAGGGACAGGAAAGGAGGTTTATGTATGAAATGGCTAGGAAGGGGACAAGGAAAAAGGTTTGAAATGGCTGGAGAGGGGACAAGGGAGAAGGGTTGGAGGTAACTGGGGAGGGACAAGGGAAGGGTTTGGAGCCAGGCTGGGAGGGGGAGACAGGGAAGAGTTCAGGTGGCTGGGGAGGGACAGGGAAGGAGGGTTTGAGTGGCTGGGGAGAGGGGACAAGGGAAGGGTTTAGCAGGTAGCTGGGGAGGGACAGGGAAGGGTTTTGAGTGGCTGGGGGGGACAAGGAAGGTTCAGGTAAACACACAGTGACAGGAAAGGGTTTGGAGTGGCTGGGGAGGGACAAGGGGGAGAGGGTTTGGGTGCTGGGAGGGACAAGGGAAGGGTTTGAGTGGCTGGGGAGGGACAGGGAAGGGTTTGGGTGGCTGGGGAGGGGGACAAAGGAAGGTTTGGGTGTGCTGGAGGGACAAAGGGAAAAGGTTTAAATTAGCTGGAGAGGGACGAAAGGAAAGAGTTTGATAGCTGGCAGAGAGGGACAGGGAAGGAGTTTGAAGTGGCTGCTGGGAGGGACAAGAAGAGGTTTGCAAGGTGGCTGGGAAGGGACAAGGGAAAGGGTTTGGGTGGCTGGGAGGGACAAGGAAAGGGTTTGTGAGTGGCTGGAAGGGACAAGGGAAAGGTTCTGCAGGTGGCTGGGGAGGGACAGGGAAGGTTTGGGTGGCTGGGAGAGGGACAGGGAAAGGTTGGGTAAGCAGAAGGGGACAAGGGAGAAGGGTTTGAGTGGCTGGGGAGGGACAAGGGATGGTTTGGGTGGCTAGAGAGGGACAGGGAAGGGTTGAGTGGCTGAAGGAGGGACAAGGAAGAAAGGTTTGAGTAAAGCACACAGTGACAGGGTTTGGGTGGCTAGGAGGGACAAGGAAGGGAATTTGGGTGGCTGGGGGGACAAGGGAAGGGTTTAGGTGGCCCTGGGAGGGACAAGGAAGGTTGCGTGCTAGGGAGGGACAAAGGTTTGAGTAGCTAGGAAGGGACAAGGGAAGGTTTAAGTGGCTGGGAGGGACAAGGGAAAAAGGTTGGAGGTGGCTGGGAAGGGACAAAGGAAGGTTCCCAGAGTGGCTGGAGGGACAGGGAAGGGTTTGAAGTGGCTGGGAGTCAGGACAGGAAAGGAGGTTGGAGGTGGCTGGGAGGGACAAGAGGAAGGGTTGGGTGGCTGGGAGGGACAAGGGGAAGGGTTTGGGTCAGCTGGGAGGGACAAGGGGGGGTAGCTGGGAGAGACAGGGAAAGGGTTTGGGTGGCTGGGGAGGGACAGGGAAGGGTTTGGAGTAAACACACAGTGGACAAGGAGAAAGGTTTGGGTGGCTAGGAGGGGGACAGGGAAGGTTTGAGTGGCTGTGGGGGACAAGGAAGGGTTTGATGGGAGAAGTGGATTCAGGTACTGACAGTGACAGGGATGGGTTTGAGCTGGGAGGGGACAAAGGAAGGGTTCTGGGTTAGCTGGGAGGGGGACAAGGAAGGGTTGAAATTAGTGGCTGGAGGGACAAGGGAAGGGTTGAGTAAACACACAGTGACAAGTGACAAAGAAAGGAATTTGTGTAGCTGGAAGAGAGCAAGGAAAAGTTTGAAGTGGCTAGGGAGGGACAAGGAAGGAGTTTGGGTGGCTGGGAAGGAGGGACAGGGAGAAGGTTTAATTAAACACACGAAGTGACAGAAAAGGTTTGAGTGTGGATGGGAGGAGACAGGGAAGGTTTAGGTGGCACACAGTAGGGACAAGGGAAGGGTTTAGAGTGGCTGGGAGGGACAAGGGGAAAAGGTTTGGGTGGCTGGGAGGGACAAGAAGGAGTTTGAGTGGTTGGGATAGGGACAGGAAGGAGTTGGAGTAAAGCACACGAAAAAGTGACAAAAGGGGGAGAAAGGAGGTTTGGGTGGCTAGGAGGGACAAAGGAAGGTTTACTGGGTGGCCTGCAGGGACAGGGAAGGTTTAGAGGTGGCTAGGGAGGGGGGACAAGGGAAGGGTTGGGTGGCCTGGGAGGGGACAAGGAGAAGGGTTCGGTAAGTGCTTACACGAGTGACAAGGGAAAAAGGATTTAAGTAGCTGGGAGAGGGACAAGGAAAAAGGTTGAAGTGTAGCTAGGAAGAGACGAAGGGAAAAGGGTTGAAATGTAGCTGGGAGGGACAAGGGAAGGTTTAAGTGCTAGCACAGTGACAAGGGAAGGGTTTGGGTAGCTGGGGGAGGGACAGGGGGAAAGGTTTAAAGTGCAGTGACAAGGAAAGGATTGGGTTTGGCTAGGACAGAGGGACAAGGGAAAAGGTTTGATGGCTACTGGGAGGGACAAGGGAGAAGGTTTGAAGTGGCTAGGAGGGACAGGGAGAAAGGTTTGGAGTGGCTGGGGAGGGACAAGGAAGGAGTTTGGAGTAGCTGGGAGGGACAGGAAGGAGTTGGGTGGCTGGGAGAGGGACAAGGGAGAAGGTTTGACTGGTGTGGAGAGGGACAAGGGAAGGTTTGAGTGGCTGGGAGGGGACAAAGGGAAGGGTTGGGTGGCTGGGGAGGGACAGGGAAGGTTTGAGGCAGTGACAGGGAGAAATAAGCTGGGAGAGGATGGAAAAGATTGAAGTGGCTAGGAGGGACAAGGGAAAAGGTTTGAAGTGTAGCTGGGGAGAGGACAGAAGGGTTTGAGTAAACACACAGTGACAAGAGAAGGAGTTCAGTGGAAGGTGGCCTGGGAAGAGACAAGAAGGTTTGAAGTGGCTGGGGAGGGACAGGAAAGGAGTTTGAATGTGGCTAGGGAAAAAAGGGACAGGGAAGGTTTGAAGTGGCTGGGGAGGGACAAAAGAAAGGAGTTTAGGTAAACACACAGGTGACAAGGGAAAAGGTTTGAGTGGCTGGGGAGAGAGGGACAAGGGGAAGGGGTTTGGAGGTAGCTGGGGAGGGGACAGGAAGGGTTTAAATGCAACACAGGGACAAGGGAAGGGTTTGAGGTGGCTGGGAGGGGACAGGAAGGTTTGAGTGGCCAGCAGTGCATGGTGAAGGGTTGAGTGTGGGGAGGGGACAGGGAAGGGTTTGGTGGCTGGGGAGGGACAAGGGAAGGAGTTTGAGTAGTCGCTCTGAAAGTGACGAGAAAAGGTTCAAGGTGGCTAGGAGGGACAGGAAGGTTCTGCAGCTGGGGAGGAGACAAGGGAAGGGAGTTTGAGTGGCTAGGAGGGTGACAGGAAGGAAGGATTTGAGTGCTACACAGTGACAGGAAGGGTTTGAGTGGCTGGGGAGGGACAGGGAAAGGTTGAGTGGCTGGGAGGGACGAGAAGGGTTTGAGTGGCTGGGAGGGGACAGGGAGAAGGTTTGAGTGTAAACACTGCAGTGACAAGGGAAGGTTTGGAGTGGCTGGGAGAGGGACAAGGGGAAGGGTTTGGAGTGTGGCTAGAGGGACAAGGAAGGGTTTGGAAAAAAGTGGCTAGGAGGGACAGGGAAGAGGTTTAGGTAAACACACAGTGACAGGGGAAGGTTTGAAAAAGGTGAAGCTGGGGAGAGGACAAGGAAAGGGTTTGGAGTGGCTGGGGAGGGGACAGGGAAGGGTTCAGGTAAACACACAGTGACAGGAAAGAGTTTGAGTGTGGGAGGGGACATGGAAGGGATTTGAAGTGTGGGGAGGGACAGGGAAAAGAGTTTGAGTGTGGCTGGGGAGGGACAAGGAAGGGGTTGCAGAGTGGCTGGAAGAGGGAACAAGAGAAGGGTTTGAAGTGATGGCTGGGAAAGAGACAAAGGGAAAGGGTTTGGGTGGCTGGAGAGGGACAAGGGAAAGGTTTGGAGTGGCTAGGAAAGAGGACAAAGGGAAAGGGTTGGAGATTGCTGGGAGGGACAAGGGGGAAGGTTTGAGTAAACACGACAGTGACAAGGAGAAAGGTTTGAAGTGGCTGGGGAGGGACAAGGGAAAGGTTTGAGTGGCTAGGAGGGACAAGGAGAAGAGGTTTAAGTGGCTGGGAAGGACAAAGAAGGAATTTGGAGTGGCTAGGAGGGACAAGGGAGAAGGGTTTGAGTAAACACACGGTGACAAGGGGAAGGGTTTGAAGTGGCTGGGGAGGGACAAGGGAAGGGTTTGGAGTGGCTGGGAAAGGGGACAAAGGGAAGGTTTGAAGTGGCTGGGAGGGACAGGAAGGGTTTGTGAGTGGCTAGGAGGGACATGGAGAAGGGTTTAAGTAAGCAACCAAGAGTGAAAGGAAGGATTGAGGTAGCTGGGGAGAGGGACAAAGGAAGGAGGTTTCAGGTAGCTGGGGAAGGGACAGGAGAAGGGTTTGAGTAAGCACACAGTGACAAGGGAAAGGAATTTGAAGTAAGCTGGGAGGGACAAGGAAGGGTTTAGGTGGCTGGGGAGGGACAAAGGGAGAAGGAGTTTGAGAGTGGCTGGGAAGGGGTGACAGGGAGAGGGTTTGAGTAAACACACAGGGTGACAGGGAAGGAGTTTGTGAAGGTGTGGGAGAGGAGGGACAAAGAGGAAGCAAAAGTTTGAGTGTGGGAGGAGGGACAAAAGGAAAAAGGTTCAAGTGGCTGGAAAGACAAGGGAAAGGATTTAAGGTAAGCATACAGTGACAAGGAAAAAGTTTTGGGTGGCTGGGGAGGGACAAGGGAAAAGATTGGAAGTGGCTAGGAGAGGGGACAGTAACAAAGAAGGAGTTTGAGTGGCCTGGGAGGGGGACAAGGGAAGGTTCAGGTGGATTTACTGGTGACAAGGGAAGAGTTCAAGTGGCTGCTGGGAAAGAGGACAGAGGGAAGGTTGGAGTGGCTAGAGGGACAGGGAAAAGGGTTTGAAATGTAACACAGTGACAGGAAAGGTTTGAAGTGGCTGGGGAAGGGACACTTGAAGGAGTTTGAAGTGGCTGGGGAGGGGACAAGGGAAGGGTTTGAGTGGCTAGGGAGGGGGACAAGGAAAAGGTTTGGGTGGCTGGGGAGGGGACAAGGGGAGAAGGGTTGTGAGTGGCTGGGAGGGGACAGGGAAAAAGGTTTGGGTGGCTGGGGAGGGACAGGGAGAAGGAGGTTTGAAGTGGCTGGGGAAGGGGACAGGGAGAAGGGTTGAGTGGCTGGGAGGGGACAAGGGAAGAGTTGCAGAGTAGCTTCTGGGAACAAAGAAGAGGGACAAAGGGAAGGACAAGGAAAGGTTGGGTGGCTGGGAGGGACAGGGGAAGGTTTGGTAGCTGGGAAAGGGGACAAGGGGAAAGGGAGTTTAGGTGGCTAGGGAAGGGACAAGGAAGGGTTTAGAGTGGCTGGGGAGGGACAAGAGAGAAAGGTTCTGGGTGGCTAGGAGGGACAAGGAAAAGGGTTTGGTGGCTAGAGAGGGACAGGGAAGGTTCCAGGTGGCCTGGGGAGGGACAAGGAAAGAAGGTTTGAGTGGTTGGGGAGGGGACAGGGGAAGGTTTGAGTAGCTTCAGGAGGGACATGGAAGGGGTTTGAGTAGCAGAGGGACAGGGAGAAAGAGTTTAGGTGGCTGGGGAGGGAGACAGGGAAGGGTTTAGGTGCAGCTGGGAGGGACAGAGTGTTGGGTAAGCTGGGGAGGGACAAGGGAGAAGGGTTTGGGTGGCTGGGAGGGGAGACAAAGAAAGGTTTGGGTGGCTGGGAAAGGGACAAGGAAGGGTTTGAGTGGCTGGGAGGGACAAGGGTTTAAGGTAAACACAGTGATGGGGAAAAGAGTTGGAGGTAGCTAGGAGGGACAGAAGAAAGGGTTTGGAGGTGGCTGAGGAGGGACAAGGAAAGGTTTGAAATTAGCTGGCAGGAGAGAATTACAGGGAGAAGGTTTGAGTGGCTTACTGAGGGAGGTGACAGGGGAAAAAGGTTGGAAGTGTGCTTGCACAGTAGGGTTTGAAGTGGCTGGGAGGGACAGAAGGGTTTGCAGGTGGTGGGAGGGACAGGGAGAAGGGTTTGAGTGGCTGGGAGGAGAGGGACAAGGAAGGGTTTGGGTAAACTTGCACAGTGACAGGAAGGTGGCTGGGGAGGGGGACAGGGAAGAGGTTTGAGTGGCTGGGGAGGGGACAGGGAAGGTTTAGCAGAGTGTGGGAGGAGACGGGGAAGGGTTTGGAAATGGCTGGGAGGGGGACAGGAGAGGGTTTGGAAGTGGGGCGGGAGGGGGACAAGGAGAAAGGTTCAGGTGTGTGGCCTGGGGAGGGGGAAAGGAAGGGTTTAAGTGGCTGGGAGGGGACAAGGGAAGGATTTGAAGTGGAGGAGGGACAAGGGAAGGATTTGAAATAAGCTAGGAGGGAGACAAGGAAGAGTTTGAAGTAGCTAGGAGAACACAGGGAAAGGTTGGAGTGGAAAAACAAGGAAAAAATTTAAGTAAACACAGTGACAACGAAAAGCGTTTGGGTGGCCTGAGAGAGGACAAGGAAAAAGGTTTGAAATGTGGAAGAACAAGAGAAAAATTTAAATGTGGAAAACAAGAAAAATTTAAATAACTAAGAGAAGAGGGACAAGGAAAGGATTTACCGTTAAATGCTGGGAAGGGACAAAGGGAAAAAAGGGAGTTTGAAGTGGCTGGGAGGGACAGAGAAGGGTTTGGGTGGCTGGGAGAGGGACAAGGGAAGGGTTTAGGTGGCTGGGGAGGGGGACAGGGAGGAAAAGGGTTTGGAAATGTGGCTGGAGGGACAAGGGAAAGGGTTTGGAGGAGCTAGAGGAGGGACAAGGAAATTTAGGTGGCTAGGAGGGGGACAAGGGGAGAAAGGAGTTTGGAGTGGCTGGGGAGGGGACAGGGAAGGGTTGGGTGGCTGGGGAGGGACAAGGGAAAGGTTTGGAGGTAAGCTTGCAGTGACAAAAGTTTGAAGTGGCTAGGAGACATGGAAGAAGATTTGAGTGGCTGGGAGGGACAAAGGGAGAAGGGTTTGGAGTAACAGGAAGGGACAAGGAAGGGTTTGGGTGGCTGGGAGAGGGACAAGGAAGGGTTGAAGTGGCTGGGAGGGGACAGGAAAGGTTTGGGTGGCTGGAAGGGAATAAGAAGGGTTTTGGGTGGCTGGGGAGGGACAGGGAGAAGGGTTGAAATTAGCTTGCACAGTGACAGGAAGGTTGGGTGGCTGGAGGGGACAGGAAGGGTTTGAGTGGCTGGGGAGGGACAGGGGAAGGTTTGGGTGGCTGGGAGAGGACAGGAAGGAGGTTTGGGTGTAGCTGGGAGGGACAGGGAAGGGTTTGGGTGAGCTGGGAGGGGGGACAAGGGAAGGGTTTAGGTGGCTGGGAGGGGGACAAGGGGAAGGTTTGCAGGTGGCTGGGAGGGGGACAAGGCGAGGTTTGGGTAGCTAGGGAGGGACAAGGAGAAGGGTTGGAGGTGGCTAGAGAAAGGGACAAGGAGGAAAGGTTGGGTAGCTGGGAAGAGGGACTTCGAGGGAAAGGGTTTGGAGTGGCTGGGAGAAGGGACAAGGGAAGGGGTTGGGTGGCTGGGAGGGACAAGGGAAGGGTTTGGGTGCTGGGAGAGGGACAAGGGAAAGGTTTGAGTAGCTAGGGGAGGGACAAGGGAAGGAAGGAGGTTTGGGTGGCTAGGAGGGACAAGGAAGGGTTCTGCAGGTGGCTGGGAAGGGACAAGGGAAGGGTTTGGGTGGCTGGGAGGGACAAGGAGAAGGGTTTAAAGTGGCTAGGAGAGGGACTAGGGGAGGGATTTGGGTGGCTGGGAGGGAAAAGGGACAGGAAGGGTTGGAGTGTGGGAGGGACAAAGGGTCTGCACGTGGCTGGGGAGGGACAGGGAGTTTGGGTGGCTGGGGAGGGACAGGGAAGGGTTTAGGTGGCTGGGAGGGACAAGGGAAAGGGTTTGGACGTGTAAGCTGGGGGAGGGGGACAAGGGAAGGTTTGAGTAAAACACACAGTGACAGGGAAAAAAGGTTTGGGTGGCTGAGGGAGGGACAGGAAAGGTTTGGAGTGGCTGGGAGGGACAAGGGAAGGTTGAGTGGCTGCACACAGTGACAGGGGAAAGGATTTAGAGTGGCCTGGGGAGGGGACAAGGGAGAAGGTTTGGGTGGCTGGGGAGGGACAAAGGGAAAGGTTTGAAGTAGCTGAGGAGGGACAGGGAAGGGTTTGAGAGTGGCTGGGAGGGACAGGGAAGGGTTTAGGTAAGCTTACACAGTGACAAGGAAAGGGTTTGGGTTAGCCTGGGAGGGACAAAGGGAAGAAGGTTTGGGTGGCTGGGAGGAGGTTAGGGAAGGGTTTGAGTGGCTGGGGAGGGACAGGGAAGGTTTGGTAAACACTGGTGACAAGGAGAAGGGTTTGAGTGGCTGGGAGAGACAGGAAGGAGTTTGAAGGTGGCTGGGAGGGACAGGAGAAGGTTTGGAGTGGCTGGGAAGGAGGGGAAAGGAAGAAGGTTTAGCAAGTGGCTAGGAGGGACAAAGGAAGGGTTGAAGTGGCTAGGAAGGGACAAGGGAAAGAATTTTAGGTGGCTAGGAAGGACAAGGAAAGGGAAAAGTTTGAAGAGTGGCTGGGAGGGACAAGGAAAGGGTTTACAAGGTGGCTAGGAGGGGGACAAGGGAAAAGGATTTAGAGTGGCTGGGGAGGGACAGGGAGAAAAGGGTTTGGGTGGCTGGAGGGATAGGGAAGGGGTTTGAAGTGGCTAAGGGAGGGAGACAGGAAGGGTTTGGGTGGCTAGAGAAAGGGGACAAGGGAAAAAGGTTTAAGAAGTGGCTGGGAGGACAAGGAAAAGGGTTTGTGTGGCTGGGGAGAGTGGACAGGGGGAAGGGTTTGTGAGTGGCTGGGAGGGACACAGGAAAGGGTTTGAGTAGCTAGGGGAGGGGATAAGAAGGGGAAAGGTTCTGGGTAGCTAGAGGAGGGACATGAGGAAAGGGGTTTAGTGAAACACACAGTGACAAGGAAAGGAGTTTGGGTGTGGCTAGGAGGGACAAGAGGAAGGGTTTAAGGTGCTGGGAGGGACAGGAGAAAAAGTTTGAAGTGGCTGGGGAGGAGGGACAAGGAAAGGTTTGAGTAAACTGGGAGGGACAGGGAAAAAGGTTGAGAGTGGCTGGGGAGGGACAAGGGAAAAGAGGGTTTGGACAGCTGGGGAGGGACAGGGAAGGTTTGAGTAGCTGGGGAGGGGACAAGGGAAGGTTTGGGTGGCTGGGGAGGGGACAAGGAAGGGTTTGAGTGGCTAGGAGAGGGACAAGGGAAGGGGTTTGAGTGGCTGGAGAGGGACAAAGGGAGAAGGTTTGGGTGGCGCTGGGAGGGGACAAGGGAAGGGTTTAAGGTGGCTGGGAGGGACAGGGAAGGGTTTAGCAGTGGCTGGAGGGGACAGGGAAGGGTTTGGGTGGCTGGGGAGGGACAAGGAAGGAGTTTGAGTGGCTGGGAGGGACAGGGAGAAAGGGTTCTGAGTAAACACACAGTGACAAGGGAAAGGTTGGAGTGGCTGGGAGGGACAGGGAAGAAGGGTTTGAGTGGCTGGGGGAGGGACAAGGGAAGGTTTGAGTGGCTGGGAGGGACAGGGAAGGGTTTGGAGAGTGGCTGGGAGGGGACAGGGAAGAGGTTTGAGTAAACACACAGTGACAGGAAGGGTTTGAAGTGGCTGGGAGGGACAAGGGAAGGGTTTGGGTGGCTGGGAGGGGGACAGGGAAGAGGGTTTGGAAGTGGCTTACAGTGACAGGAAGGTTTGAGTGGCTGGGGGAGGGACAGGGAGATGTTTGAGTGTGGCTAGGGAGGGACAGGGAAGGGTTTGAGTAAACACACAGTGACAGGGAAAGGGGTTTGTGTGGCTGGCATGGTGAACAGGAGTGGGACATTTGAGTGGTTGGCAGGCCTGAGCAGGATCAGTCTTCGTGGTTGGTCGTGACAAGGGAAGGGTTTGGGTGTCTGGCAGGAGTGACAAGGATGGGTTTCAGGAGGTTCAACGCTATGACAAGGAAAGTGTTTAGGTGGATTAGCAGTGTGACAGGAAAAGGGTTGGAAATTAGGTGGCAGGGTGACAAGGTAACAAAGGGTTTAAGGAAGGCCTGGCAGGTGACAAGGGAAAAAGTTTGGGTGGTTGCAGTGTGACAAGGAAAGGGTTTTAGAGTGAATAGCAAAAGTGACTAGGAAGATGTTTTGAAGTAGCTAGAGTGGGTGACAAGGACAGGTTTGAAGTGGCTAGCAGGAGTGACAGAAAGGTTCGTTAACCTGGGAGTGACAGAGAAAGAGGTTTGGAATTGGCCTGGCAGGGTGACAAGGAAGGGTTTGAGTGGCTGCCAGAGTGACAGAAAGGTTTGGGTGTCTAGCAGGTTTATGGAAGGTTTGGTGGCCTGGCAGAGTGACAGAAAGGGTTTAAGGTGGCTAGCAGTGTGACAGGAAGGGTTTGAAGTGGCTAGCAAGGTGACAGGAAGTTTGAGTGGCTAGCAGAGGTGACAGGAAGGGTTGACTGGTTGGCAGGTGACAAGGAGGAAGGTTTAGTAACCTTGGGTGACAGGGAAGGATTCTGGAGGTGGCTAGCAGGTTGACAGACAGAAGAAGGGTTTAAGGTGTCTAGCATGGTAGTGACAAGGAAGGGATTTGGAGTGGCTAGCAGGGTGACAAAAGGGAGAGTATTTAGGTGGCTAGCAGGGTGACAAGGGAAGTGTTTAGATCAACTGAGTTGACAAGGAAAGGTTTAGAGTAGTTCAGGAGGATGACTAGGAAAGAAAGGTTTGGATGGCATAGCAGGTGACAAGGGAAAGGATTTAAGAGTGGCTGGCAGGTTGAAATGGAAGGAGTGTGGAAGTGACTAGCAGGAGTGACAAGGAAGGGTTCTGGTGGCCAACAGGAAGTAACAAGGGGAAGGTTTGAGTGGCTGTGGGAGTGACAAAGGAAAGGGATTTGGAAGTGGCTAGCAGGAGTGACAAAGGAAGGAGTTGAAGTGGCACAGCTGGGGTGACAAGGGGTTGCAAGAGTGGCTGGCCTGAGTGACAGGAAGGGTTTGAGTGGTAACTGGCAGGAGGTAACAGGGGGAAAAGGATTTGGAGTGGCCTGACAGTGTGAAACAGGAAAGATTTGTGTGGCTGGCAGGAGTGACAAGAGAGAAAAGGATTTAAAGGTGGCTAGCCAGGAGTGACAAAGGAAGGAGTTGAGTTGCTAGCAGGGTGACAAGGAAGGGAATTTGAAGTAACTTCGAGAGGTGACAGGGAAGGGTTTGAAATGGCTCAGCAGGAGTGACAGGAAAAAGTTTAAATGCTTCTATGAAATAACAAAGAAGAAATTTGGTGTGGCTCAGGACAAGTGATGACAAAGAGGAAAAGAGATTTTAAAATTGGCCTAGCAAAATGCTGAGATGGGGTTGATCCCTACCTATGTGAGGAGTGACAAGGGAAAGGATTTTTGGGTGGCCTAGCAAGGAAGTAACAAAAGGAAAAAGGGTTCAAGTAACAGCACCAATGAGACAAGGGAGAAGGGTTTGAAGTGGCTAGCAGGGTGACAGCAAAGTGGATTTGAGTGGCTGGCAGGAGTGACAAGGGGAAAGGGTTTGAAGTGGCCTGGCAGGAGATGACAGTGAGAAGGGTTTGAGTGGCTGTGGCAGGCTGACAAGGGAGAAGGGGTTCAGGTAGTGTGGCAGGAGTGACTAGGTGATGGGAGTTTGGGTGGCTGGCAGGGTGATAGGGAAAGATCTGGGTGGCTGCAGGGGTGACAGAAGAAAGGGTTTGGAGTGGCCTTAGCAGAGGTGACAAGGGAGAAGAGAGTTTAAGGTGGCTAACAGGGTGACAAGGGGAAAAGGTTCACAGGGTGGCTAACATGAGGAAGGGCGACAAGGAGAAAAAAAGGTTGAAGTGTAGCTAGCAGGGTGACAAGGGGAGAAGAAGGGTTTGAGAAGTGGCTACTGGGGAGGGACAAGGGAGAAAAGGATTTAAAGGTGGCTGGCAGGAGGTGACAAGGGAAGAGGTTAAAATTAGCTGGCAGGATGACAAAAAGGAAGGGTTTGGGTGGCTAGCAGGAGTGACAGAGATAGTTTGTGTGGTTAGCAGGAGTGACAGGGGAATGGATTTGTGTGGTTAACAGCAGGGAGTGACAGGAGAAGGTTTGGAAGTGGCTGTGAAGTGATAGAAAGGATTTGAGTGGCTGGCAGGGTGGCTCAGAAACAGGTTCAGGTGACGACAGTGTGACAAAGGAAGGGTTTGAGTGGCTGTGCAAGGAACGCAGAAAGGGAAAGGAGTTTGAAGTGGCTACCAAGGGTGACAAGGGAAGGTTTGGATGGCTGGTAACAGGAGTGACAGGGAAGGGTTTGGAGTGGCTAGCAGGAGGTGACAAAGAGAAAAGGTTTGGGTGGCTAGCAAGGAGGTAACAAGGAGGGAAGGAGTTTAAGGTGGCTGGCAGAGTGACAAAGGAAAGGTTTGAGTGGCTATGGCAAGTGACTCATGGAAAAGGTTAGAGTGGCTAACGAGGAGTGGTAACAAAGGGAAGGTTTAAATGGCTGGCTAGAGTGACAAAGGGAAAAGGTTTGAAGTGTAGCTAGCAAGAGAAATGGCACAAGGAGAGAAGGAGTTTGAAGTGGCTAGCAGGGAGTGACAAGGAAAGGGTTTGGAAGTAGCTATGCAAGTTGACAAGAAAGAGGATTTGGGTGGCTAGCAGGAAGTGACAGGGAAGGGTTTGGATAGCTGGCAGGGAAGTGACAAGAGGAAAGGGTTGAAATGCAGTATAACAGGGAGGTAACCAGGGAAAAAGTTTAGGGGTGTGCTGGCAAAGTGACAGGGAGAAAAGGTTTGAGGGCTAGTGAGTTGACAGGGAATGGTTGCGAGTGGCTGGCAGGGTGACAAGACAAGGTTTGGAGTGCTAGCAACATGGTGATAAAGGAAGGTTTGGAAGCAGCTGGCAGGTGACAAAGGAAAGGTTCAAGGAATGCTAGCAGGAGTGACAAAGGGAAGGGTTAGGTGGCCTAGCAGGAGTGACTAGGAAAGGTTTAGATTAGTTTAAGAAATCATGAATGAGATGGTCCGGAGAAAGGAGGTCCGGGAGACAAGTCTAGAGAAAAAGAGAAGTAAAGTAGGAAGGAAAGAAGGAAGAAAGGATAAAGGAAAGGAGAAAGGAAAAGTAAAATTTAGTGATGAGGGATGGGAAAGGAAAAGCTGTAATAGTGTGTGTGTGTGTGTGTGTGTGTGTGTGTGTGTGTGTGTGTGTGTGTGTGTGTGTGTTTGTGTGTGTGTGTGTGTGTGTGTGTGTGTGTGTGTGTGTGTGTGTGTGTGTGTGTGTTCTCTGTTTGTCTCTGTCTGTCTTTTCTGTCTGTCTGTTTGTCTGTCTCAGTCTGTCTCTCTCTGCCTGTCTGTTCGTCTCTGTTTGTCTCTGTCTGTCTGTCTCTCTGAGTCTGTCTTTGTCTCTGTCTGTCTGTTCGTCTCTGTCTGTCTTTGTCCTGTCTGTCTGTCTGTCTTGAGTCTGTCTTTGTCTCTGTCGTCTGTCTGTCTCTGAGTCTGTCTTTGTCTCTGTCTGTCTGTCTGTCTCTGAGCTCCTCTGTTTTGTCTCCTTTGTCTGTCTGTCTCTGAGGTCTCTGTCTGTCTGTCTGTCTCTGAGTCTGTCTTTGTCTCTGTCCGTCTGTCTCTGTCTGTCTTCTGAGTCTGTCTTTGTCTCTGTCTGTCTGTTCGTCTCTGAGTCTGTCTTTGTCTCTGTCTGTCTGTTCGTCTCTGAGTCTGTCTTTGTCTCTGTCTGTCTGTTATTCTCTGTGTCTGTCTTTGTCTCTGTCTGTCTGTTTGTATCTGAGTATGTCTTTGTCTCTCTGTCTGTCTGTCTGTCTGAGTCTGTCTTGTCTCTGTCGTCTGTCTGTCTCTGAGTCTGTCTTTGTCTCTGTCTGTCTGTCTGTCTCAGTTAGTCTATCTGTCTGTCTGTCTCTGAGTCTGTCTTTGTCTGTCTGTCTGTCTGTCTCTGAGTCTGTCTTTGTCTGTCTGTCTGTTCGTCTCTGAGTCTGTCTTTGTCTCTGTCTGTCTGAATGTCTCTGAGTCTGTCTTTGTTCTGTCTGTCTGTTCGTCTCTGAGTCTGTCTTTGTCTCTGTCTGTCTGTCTCTGAGTCTGTCTTTGTCTCTGTCTGGTCTGTCTTTGTCCCTGTCTGTCTGTGTCTGTCTCTGAGTCTGTCTTTGTCTGTCTGTCTGTTTGTCTCTGAGTCTGTCTTTGTCTCTGTCTGTCTGCTTGTCTGAGTCTGTCTTTGTCCCTGTCTTGTCGGTCTAGTCTCTGTTTGTCTCTGTCTGTCTGTCTGAGTCTGTCTTTGTCTCTGTCTGTCTGTCTGTCTGAGTCTGTCTTTCTCTGCCTGTCTGTTCGTGTCTGTGTGTCTGTGTCCGTCTGTCTCTGAGTGTTTGTCTCTGTTTGTCTCTATCTCTGTCTCAGTCTGTCTTTGTCTCTGCTTGTCTGTTCGTCTCTGTCTCTGTCCGTCTGTCATAATGATAATAATAATAATGCAGAATAGCGGTGATAATGATGATGATTAATAATGATAATAATAATAATAATAATAATAATAATAATAATAATAATAATAATAATAATAATAATAATAATAATAATAATAATAATAATCGTAATTCTGGTGTAATTTGTTCATCTTGTTCTCCTGTTCTTGCGATAACAAACTTGGTGATAACATTAACGTGATCATTCATGTATAATTATATAACCGCAAAGACACGTACGCACGCACATCATTAATTTCTAAGCTGTTCTCACTTTCACCACGTTTTTGTAGCACTAATAATAATTAGCACTCCCACCATTTCCCTGAATTTTATCTTATTTCAAACCTTATTTAAGCTTTTCCAGGCGTTAGAAATGGCGTCTGAGATCACTGGCATCTTATCTTCCCTTTCCTGGCACCGGCACTCTGGGAACACATAATTCGCTCTAAAAGTCTGTCTTTGGCACTTCTGCCCGCCATTTTCTTCATATTTATCACCTTATCTGC
>NW_026111181.1:0-27396 GCF_024679095.1 Eriocheir sinensis | reverse complement strand
TAATTATTTTTTATTTTGATTTTTTTTTATCTCCTTTAATCACTAAGGCGACGTAAACTAGAGGATCGCTATTTTGTCTTTCTTAAGGTTGTTAGTTTTTCATTAGTTTTTTTTTTATTTTAGGTGTAACATGATTTTTTCTTCCTCAGGATTAAGTTTTGATGTAAACATTATATATTTTTTCATCTGTTGATTCTAGTCACACCCATTTGCTCCTGATACTCAGAATCAAGTTGAGCTGTGTTACATTTTTAGTTCCCTCATGTTTAGTCGCCTTTTTCATTTTTTTTTACCCCAAATACCATTTACCTGTTGAGATGCTATAATTTTAGTTTCTCAGGATTCTAGTATACCTCAAAGTGAGCTGTGCTGTAATCTTAGTTTATCAGGATTGATTATATTAACACAAAGATTTTATAATGCATAAGAGGTCATAATTATTGGCATGTACCTACTCTTTTATAACATTTTACTTATACTAAAATTTCCTTTTTTTTTTTTAATAAAATGAAACTATAGCTATACATCTTTATACGGTTGATAATATTTATACTAAGATTTTATATTTTTCTATAAAAGGATATGTTTTTTTATACAATGTTGCGTATGGTTTATATATTTACACTAAAAATTTAAATTTTCATTATTCTTATTTGTTGAAAACTTAACCCAACATTTTTTTTAGTTACTTACAGAGAACTTTAACAAAATAAAAAAATCCTGTGAAATATATACATACATACATGCATACAGAGAGAGAGAGAGAGAGAGAGAGAGAGAGAGAGAGAGAGAGAGAGAGAGAGAGAGAGAGAGAGAGAGAGAGGAGGAGGAGGAAGAGAAAAAAAAATAATGAAACTACAACACACACACACACACACACACACACACACACACACACACACACACAAACACACACTTAAGCAGTTCCACTGCAGATCTCATGTAAACCATCTCTGGATGAGTTCCTCTCGGACAGTTGCCCCACGCCTGGGCTGCAGGAGGCAATCTCCTCTTTCATCTTTCTGCTGGGAGGTAATGAAAATAAGTGAATATGAACTTAGCAGTACTGGCATACTGTAGCATATGCTGAATAACTAGCACCTCCACTTGGTATTGCTACTGTGTATGTTAATAACTCCACCTTAAACTCAATATACCAGCACCACTGAGACAGACAGCACTTTGTGGAGTATATCAAAGATAGCACTATCTCAATGAAATACAGAAGCATTCCCACAGCTGCCAGGAGCTGGAGTGCCACGTTCACACAAACGGTTGTGTAGCAGCAGACAAGCCGTCATGATCTTACACTTCAGGGAGTGTACTCGCAACACCCACCAGACCTGTGACACTCTGTAAATAAAAATGTATGTTAGTAACTACAAAACTTTTTATAGTGATTAATAAAATCTTCCTACAACACTTTACTGCACCACATTAGGCGGTAAATTAACCCTCTTAAGGTTTCATGATAAGGCTAATTCTAGTAAAGAGGCAAAGCTACCCAGACTTTTCAAGACCCCAAACGTTTGCTCCACAAATAAAGCGTGTCCTAATGTGAGCCCTGCTGCAGCGCTCCTCTGTTGCTGTCATTGTTAGCTACAGGGGTCATCAGCCATGATTCTAAAGTGGCAGCCGCTGTCACCTGTAATATCTTAATTGCATTAAACAAAGCATAAAACAAAATAATTATAATAACTTCCCCTTTATCCTATGATGAACACCTCACCACCACACACTCTAGGAGTAGGTACTCTCCAGACTCTTCTGCAAATCGCTCCCTGCAGGTAGCTGTTGTGCCAGATGAATGAACTATTTGTTGACCCTGCGAATGAGTTATTAGATGAAACTCTATTATCTGCACTGTAATAAACATTTACCCGTTTATATAGGCATATTGACTATGGAGCAATTATAATCAGGCTTAGATATTATAATAGTACTCAAAATTTCCCGGTATAGTAATAATGTGTCGAGTAAATTGACTGACATCCTAATATTTGAAATTAATGGGAATCTGACACAGTAACTAGTGACCAAGCTTGCAGCATCGCATGCGACTTGGTATGTTTAGCGAATGGAACCTTTTCCTGTTTATGCAGCGCGCCCCATCAATGCTTGGACCCTCTGGTGGCAACATGTACCTGTGGACATTTTTCACATAACATTTGCATATTCACGACAACATAAATATAAATATACATGCTGATGTATCAATTTGGTTACTTCGACAACAGCAAACCATTATTTCACTATTATTAAATATTTTCTGGACAGTTATTTAGAGTCTTACAATCATGTTCCAACAACTCTGGGCAAATTATGTATTCTGAAAAGTTTCTAGCCACTGCTCTTCTTTTCTTGTTCTGAAGAGGACATCTTTATTTTCACGCATTGCCTTGTTAAGTAAGGCATTTGCCACAGCCATGAACACCCGGTTTACACTTGGCTGTGAAGGACCTGAAACAGTAACATGGAATTAATCTCTATCAGTTGATTACTGGAGCTAATGCATTTTCAATAATATTTCCAGTAACAGGCCCCAAAACCCCAAACCATCTAGTGCTAATATGCATAGAAGTCCTTGAGCACCCCTCATGTCTGTCTCTATTCTTGCAAGAAAAATTCGGTATTTTAGTTTCTGTCTCAGCTGCTCACATTAACAGCTTATATATGTTGTTTGCATCTACATTACGACAATTCCAACAACTGTTCTTACTACGTTTTTCCCTGCAAATCAATATTAAGGGATAGTGGAAAAATTAGGAGGTTAGGTTAGGTTAGTTAGATAGGTTAGATAAATTGATGAGTAAGCACTTTTAAGCTTCACTTCCACGGAGATGACTAGTTTCTCGCTATTCCCACACAATAATATTGGCCAAAAAAAAAAAAAAAGTATTATCCACGGGTCCCAAAGATCGTTGAAGAACATGAAGGCAGAACGTTGAATCTGCACGAGTCGGTAGGCCTATAAAGGCAGTTCTTTTGACCCTAAGCTCCCGTGCATTAATCCCACCTAGTGTCAAGCGTCCATGAATTTATCTAATCTATTTTTGAATGACAATTGTATTGGCACCACCACATGACCAAGTTGCTCATTCCACTATCCACAGCCCTGTTGGTAAACCAATTTCTTGCTCTATGTCCCTCTTTTGAATCTGAATTTATCCAGTTTGAAACCCATTATTTCGTGTTCCCACCCGGTTCTTCTTACTCAACAAAAACTTATGAATATCTCTCTTATTAAAGCCCTTCATCCATTTATAAACCCTCGATCATGTCTCCACGCACCCTTCGCCTTTTTAGAGAATGCAAGTTTAACTGTTTTTGCCCTTTCCTCGTATGGCAAGTTTCTCAACCCCTGAATCATCTTAGTCATCCTCCCTCTGCACTGGATACTAACATTTTTGATATCCATTTCATAGTAAGATGACCAGAACTTCGAAACCGCATAGTCAAGATGAGGCTCTAACTAATGCCAAATATAGCTTCTGAATAAAGACTTCGGCGCTTCCTGTTGGCTTACGCTCCTTGAAATAAATCCCAGCACCCTATTTGCTCGATTTCTAGCTTCGTTTGCATTGTGCCCTTGACGGAGATCAGAGCTCACTAAGACCCCTAAATCTCTCGCACCCAGACCTGCTTATGAGAGTGCTTACGAAGCAATAGTTAGAGGGTTGTTCACCTACACTCAGAATACTGTAATTTCCTTGCCATTGAACCCATCTTCGCTATTTATCCGCCCAATCATGCTAACTGTTTAGTTTATCCTGAGAATACTAGTCCTGATCCGACTCAATTATCAGTACCGATCTTGAACATCCGGGTAAACTTACTGACATCACTACTAATTCTGTACTAAATCATTGATATAATACAAACAAGAGGGACCCATTACCGAGCCTTGGGGACCCTCACTCTGTAACACATCCCCAGTCGATCTTTTACCATTGATTTGCACTCTTTGTCTTCATTGCTAAGCCATGCCTTTACCTCAGTTCAAAAAACCTTACCTCTACACCGTGGAGCCTGTAATTTCCATAACAGTCGTTGGCAGAGGGAACTTTGTTTAAACGCTTTACTAAAATCAAGATTAGATTACATCATACCTTTTCATCTCTGTCTACCGCCTCAAATACTTTACTGTAGACAAGAGATTAGTGAGGCATAAATCCCACCTTTCGTGAACCCATGCTGCGAGTCATGAATTGCTTTCGTGTTTCTAGATGATTCCGAATGTTCCTGGCTATTATGGACTCCATTCGCTTATAACTGATGTTGGGTTAATAAGCATATTGAAGCAGCCGGACCTGTCCCCTTTTTGAAAATCGGCGTCGCCATTAGCTACTTTCCATAAGCTAAGCATATAGCTAGCTATTTACCGGCATCTTAAAGATGTTTGGTTATGGACGCACTGATTACATCACCTAATTCCTTTAATACCCTCGGAAGTCTCATCAGACCTGGCGATCATCTCTCTTAGTCAGATCTGATCTCATCCTGAATCTGCCTGGTAATGATTATATCTCTCAATTTATCGCCATCCCCGCCCTTTGCATACCTGAACCTCTTTCTGGAATAGTCGTTCGATCCTTGTGTGAATACTGAACAGCGAAATGTTCAACAATGTGCTTATATTATCGTAATTTTCACTAGTTCTTGTGTTTGTTTTCAGCGGTCCAATTTTTCCTGTGTTTGTTCTCTACATCTGAAAGAAGTCTTTAGATTACTTTTTGCCTCGTTTGCTACTTTGATCCTTCATAATTCCTTTGCTATCCTGGTGTTTTTTCACTAATCTAGATAGTTCGACATACCGGCCCTGAAATGTCTCACACATTCTGGCTATTTTTCTGATAAATTCTTTCTTTCAACCCTTTGTCATCTCTGTGTTTTTAGCCCACGAGTCATCCACTTGGGGCTCATTGTTTTTTTTCTTTTATGTTTGCTAGGTATATATTGTATCTGTATTTTCACTTATTGATTTAACTAAATTACGGTGGGTGATATTCCACTTGAGTCTTCCTCGGCTTTTAATTGTGTTAATTTTGTATCCTTTTAACCATCTCAGTAGCGATTTTTCAAATCCTGGGTCATCGCTCAGTCTAAGCTTAAAACGAACTGGTTCTGTGGTCACTTACTTTGTATATATTTGTATATATTTGTAGAAGTGGGGAGTATCTGAAAATAGTTTTTCTGATGGAGTTCAAGGTCACAGTTGCATGAATCAATTTTAAAACAGGGGGGGGGGGTATATGTTTCATGAAAAATGGTGGTGACATGAAACTTCCCAAATTCCGAAAATTCTGGACACCTATTTTTTTTTTCATTATGATATGGTTCGATTGCATTACAGATACCTCTAGGTAGTTGGTGATAACAAACGCCTGGCTTAACCATGAAGGGTTAAAAGGATACTGCTACTACAAAACTCAGTAGCTACACTGAGTTGGGTGTCGTATTCAGGAGTTCTACTGGTATTATTGCTAGCACAAGAAAACTTACCGGTAATGTTCCAATAACTTGTTGGAAAAAGAGCTACAGTATACATTATCAGTGCCAGCAGCACCTGTGTGTAGGTGAGGGATGCAGGGCTCCTTCCTGTCCTCCTCTGTAGATAGGGGCTCCAGCTCCGCTATCAGCCGAGTAAGCTCTTGTCGAGGGAGTCTGTATTGACTGATGAGTCTGCATCACTCACGGAGAGAGGGTCAAGGTGATCACGCATCATCCTTTCTCCTTAAAGCACGGTCATGCAGAACAAAGGATAATAATCTCCATCGGGTGCTGGCAGTGGTCTGACTGAGGATGTAAACAAACGCAATCCCTGTACCATCTCGCTTTTATGGAAGGAATTTATATTACCTCTTTTACTTTTATTTCTTTGTCAAGAAACACCAATTATGACATATTTCATGTCAATATAAAGAAGGCTAAGAGTTACACCAACTCACCGAGGTCGTAACTTACATCCTCCTTATAACTCCTTTAACCCTCCCGATGTTTCCTGACCCAAGAGGTTGTGCAATTGCCTTCCACCGTCAGGCTTTGCTAAACCTGCTTTCTGAATAAGGCCCCAGGCAGTCTACAACTGGCGGAAGGGCTGGCCAAGTTGCTCGCCCGACGAGGGCTGGCGTGTCCCTAATGGCAGTATACTTTTTTTTTTTTTTTTTTAACAAGCTTACCTGCACGTTGGCAAGAGGGGCTATGTTGAGAGTCTGGCAGAGGAGCTAGGCGGCGTCAGCCATGAGGCCCCGCTCTAGCTGGCGCGTCGGGGTACGGCTGTGTTTTGCACCTGTAGCTGGAGCCGAACGAGCAACTCAGCAGTTCATAAGCTGGCCTCAAAGGCCAGGGAGAGAATTGCTTCGTTCGACGAGTGCAGGCGCCCATTGGCAGTGCACGTTTTTGTTTATAACGTTTACATGCTCGTTAAAAGAGGCTATGGTTAGAGCTCGGCAGAGGAGCTACAGGCTTCAGCTATGAGGCCTCTGCTCTAGTTGGAGTTTGGGGCATCGGTGCATCTTGCACCCGTAACCGGAGCCGAGCGAGCAAACTCAGCAGTTTAAAAGCTGGCTCAAAGGCCAGGAGAGAGTTTGCTCGTTTCCTGACGAGTGTTGAAGTGTTCCACTGCAGTACATCTTTCAAGATTACCCCCATAATAGGGGACAGGGCCTTTGGCCAAAAGGCGGCCCTGCAAGGGGGGACGGGCAATTCGTCCCGGTGGGGTCTAGGGACGCCTGCCGCCGCCACAGCCACGGGTAACAGCCGGCGAGCAGCGACGGAGGCATCGGGGTCTCTTAGGGCAGGCGCCCAGTAGACACCCATAGCGGTGCACGGGCGAGCAGCCGACCGGTCGACTTGACTGCTGCGGGGGGCCCAAAGCGAGGATAACCAGGCGGGTCAACCACGCCGCCGCAGAAGGGACCTCAACATGCTGCCGCCCGACTGCAGTGCATCGGGTACGCGGCCTTTATATATCCGAACATCAAGAGGCAAAAATGACTGCCTGAAACCGCTCTCCAATCAGCGACGAGCTTACATCAGCAGCTTAAATACATTTGCAAGCTGGGTATGTATATAATATATAACTTGAAAAAAATAATAATCGTAGAGCAAAGTTTTCTATTGGGGTCATCCATTTAAAATAGTATGCGTATTGTGTGAAGTGTCACGCAATGATATAACGATGGAACTGGCACTGATGAATAACCGGAGGAATATCGCTTCGTAGCGTAGCCTAATACTACCCCTTTCTGAAAAAAAAGATTTTGGATTTCAAGAATGCTGTTATTATTGTTATGCTATGAAATACGAGAATAGTAGTGGAAAATCAGTCTTCACTGCCACTGACCATTATAACAATATGTACTTCTATTAAATTTTAAAATGATAACCAAAGAACAGATGTCAATGCCATTACACTATGTATAAATACGTACTTCTACTAAACTCTCTCACCTGTATGTTATTTATACAATGTTATAAACAATGGAATTCGGCACTGAGGACAAGTGTTTCGTAACGTAGCCTAATATTTCCCTTCTACATTAAAGCTTTATATGTTAAAAACCAAAATATGCAGTGAATGCAATGTTCTTGAAGGAATGTAAAGCCACATGAAATCACCCCCCCACCCCCACCCCCGGCACCAGCCCAAGATATACGAATATCATAAAAGAGATCATTTTTGCAATGATATTTCAACGGAATATTTTCATAAGCTTTCCAGAAACTGACGTGTTACCAAAAAAGTCAAACAATCTGTTAAATATAATACTCATGTGCTTTTTTGTATTGTATATTAGTAATTGTTATACAAAAAAGAACGTATTGTATTAAATTAGCGTCATCAAATGACGCATATATTATAAAAGTTGACTTCTATGAGTAAAATTCTGTTCCCTGCTTTATAATACTTTGGTCAACATGTTATAGTAGGATATCATGTATTATTATTACTATTTAATATCACCACGAATTAGGCATACAATGTTGTACAATGGAAAAAACACGATGCAAATAGATCACGGCACCTTATAGGAATGTCGTCCGTCAGTGTTTACTGTCTCAGTTTTGTATACATCGCATTTCATAGTGCGTGGAGGTCACCTGACGTACGTGACCAATTTTAACAATTATTTTCAAAACTGTAAATCGTCACTCCTTCACGAGAGTCCGACTGACACACAACGGAGTCGCTCTCGCTACGGCGCTTCATGTACATATAGGCTACGAATATAATTCCGCCTTAAGGGAAGCTGAAGTCTTAATCAACGCCCTTTAAACGCCCCCCGGCAAGCCTGTTACATTTGGTTGGCAGCGGTCACCACTGCGCCTGTGCCTTTCTGCTACCCTCGTTCTCCCTCCAGCTCCAAGCCACGAGAACTCACCAACAAACTCGGGGACAGGCGTAGAAGGAAGGAAGGAGTCACAAGCCAGCCGTCCGCGGCAACTCACCAGGCGCCAGCTACAAGCAACTCACCAGGCGTCGGCTACAAGCTCTATACAGGCGTCAAGCCTGAGCCACCAACAGGCCTACGCAGCCGAAAGCGAGGGGCCACAATCTACAAGCCGCCCCCGCCTCAAGCCAGCACTCCGTAAGCCACTCACAGCTCACTCGAAGCCCGCCAGCAGGAGGAGGCACGCCCCGCTGACCTTGAACAACCCACATGCCCCTCGCACCAGCAGCGGGCGGCAACACCGCCGCTGCCGGAGCATCGGCCCAAACTTTTTCCGGCAAACAGTCAACAAGGGAAACCTGAGGACATCTCCCAGTGACTGCAAGCAGTTACCACTACCGTTTCCTGCAAGGCGTCTTCAAGAGGTTACACACCCAAGTCGTCTTATCTGCCACCGCGGCCCATCTCTCAATATAACAAGAACGCCGCAGCCGTCCTACGTCTGGCGGCAGTTTTCCGGCTCCCCAGGCGCGGCTGATCAAATCGCTGGGTCAGCAGTTTCCAGCAGCCATTACGAGTCCTCCGATGTCCGCCTCTTCCTCATCTTCGCCGCCGCTGCTGCCGCGGCCGAGGTTTTTCCTCACGACGCGACTCCAACGACTGCATCGTACCCGAGGGCGTCCCCAACCTCGCCCTCTCCACTACATCAGCTGATTAATCTTGGTATTTGTGGATTTTCCCATCTCGTCAAAATATGCCGGCTCGGCTTATTACAGTTTTGTTTCGTGCAGAGGCACGACCTTTTTATTTTTGTGTTCCTAACACTGTTAATCAGTCATAATTGTGAGAGTAACGTTCATTCGCATACGAGATTGATCCTTGATTATTGTTTACAGGTTTACTGTGAGTTCCTGATCGTTAATCTTCCTCAGTGCTCCCTGCCTCCGTTTTCTTTCGCCGCTCGAGGGAAAACGAGAGCTTCAAAGGTATACTCACTTAATTTTATCTCACCCAAAATACCGCAGTATTTATAGAGCTATTTTTTTTAATATACCCATAACATTATGACATTCCATTATAACCTTAACTTATATTACGTCTACCTGGCACCTTGCTAGCCATTCTTTCTTGTTTTTTGTTTTTAGGTTTTCGGCGCAAACTATTAATTCATACACGTTCCGTTTATTGGTTAATATTTACAGCTATCAAATATGCGCCTATATTGTAACTGATTTACACCATAGTATGAACAAAGACACTCACTAAACTCGGCGACACCTTTAAACAGTTGGTTCGTCCTTCAAGGGAGGAGGAATTGGAGCACGGTGCGGACACCGATGATTTAAATGTTGTAAACTTGCGATCGGGTACTACTTACTCTTCCTCCCAAGGAAAGCGCCCTTCACCGCCGGGTTCGTCTGAATACTTAACCCACACTAAGAAGATCAAAATGCCTGACGATCCACCTTCCTGCAGGGGCCCCACCCCACTTCCCCTTCCCCGATTCGGGTCATTCCAACTCACGCCAGTATTCGGCAATCGGGCGGCGAGACCGTTCCTAGATCTGTGTGACTCTGCCATCGTAAATTCCTCCATTACGGAAGATCATGATAAAATCGCTTTCATTCGGTCACAGTTACTTCCAGGCTCGGCACTGAATTTGATGCAGTCCTCAGCGTTCGCTTGGGGACATTGGAGTAAACTATGAGGTTTTTAAAAGGAATTTCATAAAAATCTTCGGGGCGGAGTAAACCAAGCATCGTTAGACAGATGGCACACACGGTTGAGTTCCTCCAAAAATTCCTCAACAAAGCTGATTTGGGACGCCATGATTGAGGCAAATCATGGCGGTTGATCAGTGTCAAGAGCCTAGAAGACACGTTCTGGCTTCCAGGGGGTTGTATGCAAAAAGCACCAGGTGAAAACAGCTGAGTTGTTTTTTACTTATTTCATATTTCAGAGACGAACTGCCGTTCTGCCCTTCTTTGGCCTTCAAACCGAGCGGGAAGTTGGTTGACTTCGTCTCAGAGTTAGAAGTCAAGGTTCAAGAACACACTCACCATCAACCCTCGCAACAGCC
Organism: Eriocheir sinensis; assembly: GCF_024679095.1. Taxonomy (NCBI): domain Eukaryota; kingdom Metazoa; phylum Arthropoda; class Malacostraca; order Decapoda; family Varunidae; genus Eriocheir; species Eriocheir sinensis. Next base: position 16,923 of record NW_026111181.1, on the reverse strand, counting down.
GCAGCATTGCAGGCACAAAGTAAGGCATCTCTCACCTGTAGTTTTGCAAACAATCAGGACATTCTGAACATTCCTGCTTCATGAAACGTAGGGAATCAACACATTCAAGACAGGGCTCAGATAGGAGATCAGGAGGTTACAGTGGCGGGGCATTATTCATCACACAGGAACCCTAGGCCAAACCATCAGCGGAAGGCTGCCTTTTGCCTTGTCCACGGGAATTGTTTTCATGATTCAGGCAGTTGTTCTGCAATACAAAAGGCCAAGGAGGAACAGAAGTACAAGTCCTCGGCGGACAGTAAACCACACCTCTTCTCAGAATAAAAAGACATGACTTCGTGACAGCCCCAAGGCGTACATCCAAGTGTCCCTTAAGGACAATACTAATTGGGAGCAACTTGACTCCGTCATTGCTGCCTTGGGCCGGATTAGCAAAATTGCCCTCCCTTGCAAGGTGGGCAAAATTTCACCACATTAGCGGTAGACACAGGTGTGACAGTCAATGTCATCTCAGACTCCGCTTACAGGTCACTGACACGACAGGCGATTGGGGAAAATTACCGCTCCAAGAGAACGACCTGAATGTGGTAGGCGTGACGGGCACCACTTTGGGAATCCTTGGGCGAGTACCACTAACAGTCAGCTTACATGAAAAGTATGTCCCTTTCGAGATTTCTTTTTATGTCTCTAGCAGGTTTGCCTTTACCTGTGGATGGGATCTTAGGATTAAACGCCATGAAAGACCTGCACATAACCATAAACCCTGAAAGCAACGCGATCGTGTATCAAGGCCAACGCATACAGGGATGGTAAATCCATCGCCTCTGTCACCTGTAATCCCACCCTCAGAGGGGAAATGACCAACCCACCACAGACTCAGAGACTGCCACCGCCCAAGTGTCACCTCTTACGGTCAAACCACACGAAAACATTGCAGACTTGTGGCGGACAGTAACGGCAGTCGTAGAAAGTCCTCAAATAGTTCCAGATCGCGCTGCAAAACTTGTTAAAATCCGTTTGCCTAACGCCCTCCAACGGGCAGTTATGTGGTATCGACGGAGCTCTCACATACACCGCGTGACGGTGGAGGTAACTCTCGCGACAGTCAAGGAGGGAGGTTTTGCAGAGGCATTGGTAATAAACACGTCTGGATCTCCTGTATCCTTAAAACACGGTGTTAGTTATGCCAGTGTCTAGTGTATGGGAGAAATGTCGCCCCGGAACCAGCTGAATACCCTTCAGCCCAAGTCTCAGGCATAACCTCGGCGTGTCAGGCTTCTCCCGAACAAGGCACAGCTAATTTAGAGGCATTCCTATAAGTTGCAATAATTATTCCGAAATTAAGCCAACCTTAGTCCAGCTACTGGAACATTATAGGGGGTGCTTGCTCTACCAGGCGAGCTGCTTGAGTTACGCAGTGTGCTGAACACCACATTCAGTTAAAACTAAATAAAAATCCTGTATATATCAATGAGTACAAGCTCCCCCACAGTCAGAGGGAGGTCTTGCAACAACTTATCTCTGAAATGTTAGAACAAGTTGTCATTAAAGAATCGAATTCCCGTGGAATTCACCCTTGTTTCTGGTTCCAAAGAAAGACGGTTCTTATCGTCCTGTGATTGATTTCCGCGTGTGAACACCGCGACCGTGGATGATCATTTTCCGCTTCCTGTTCTTAGAGATCTTCTGATGTGTCTCGGTAGAGGAAATAAAGTCTTTACGAGTCTTGATCTGGTCAGTGGCTAATGGCAACTGCCCATGGCCCCGAGTCACGTGAAATAACGGCTTTAGCACGCCTCATGGCCACTATGAGTGGACGAGGATGCCGTTCGGGCTCAAAGGAGCTCCCTTGACCTTCCAAAGGACAATGAACAGTATTTTGGTGACTTGCTGGGCAACTCTGTCTATATGTATTTAGACGACATCATCATAGCAGGTAAAGACGTGCATGCACACATGGAAACACTAAAAGCAGTCCTACACAGACTTCAAGAGGTCGGATTAAAGCTCAAAATCACCAAATGTGAATTCTAAGGCCTCGGATCAAGTTCTGGGGCATGTCATGGACGAATTCGGCATCCACACAGTGGACGACAAAATAAAAGTTGCTGCCGAGTTCCTCAGCCAACGTTCAGGACAAGGTACGGTCTTTCTTGGGTGTCGCAGGTTATTACAGGTTTTCATAAAGGACTTCTGCAGCACGCGCGAGTCCCCTAACCCATCTATTAAAGAAAGACGTACCATTCCAGTGGCTCCCAGCTCAACAAACGAGCTTTGAGGATTTAAAGAAAGGCTTACACAGGCTCCGGTCCTTGTCTTTCCGGATTTCAAGGACCCCTTTCAGCTTTGTACCGACGCTTGACTAGTGGACTAGGAGCCGCTCTGATGCAAAACAGATAAGTACGGCAAAAGCATGTGATAGCGTTCGCCAGTCGAGTACTAACTGCTCCGGAAAAGAACTTTTCTGCTACCCACCTAGAGGCTCTTGCCATTGTGTGGGCTCTAAAGCATTTTCGTGACATAGTGATGGGGTACATAATTGTGGTGTATACGGACCACGCGGCCATAACTGATCTTTTTCAAGGGAAAAACCTACACGGTCGTCTGGCAAGATGGTTCTTAATGATCCACATACAATCCGGAGATAAAATATATCACCGGGAAAACAAATGTGGTCGCAGATGCCTTTATCTCGAATATTCTGATAGGCGCGATTACCACCCCAGAGGTCATCCACAGCTTCACTTCACCTGAGCTACACACTGCTCAGCGAGACCACCCTGTGTGGAAGAGGTTAATTTACGCCCTCGAGTCGGGAGACGAAACAAACCTTCCTGAATTGCCAGTTCCCTTTTCACAATTCTTCCTATCAGAGGACACCCTCCTTGTAGGTCATGGCCAACCAAACTGGTACCTATAGACCAACTGGTCATCCCAGACAAATACGTCCCCGTGACGCTTAAGCTGGTCCATAACACACCCATTGCGGGTCACCCAGGAAGAGACAAGACGCTATCTGTCTCCAGACGAGAATTCACTGGCCCACATTACGGGTTGATGTAGAAAAACATGTCGCACATTGCGTCGTTTGTGCTAAGCACAAGGGGTCCGTAAAAGGGCCAGCACCTATGTTGCAATACCCAATACCAGAGGCGCCTTGGGATGTTGTTAATGTAGACTTATTGCAGCTCCCCCAGAGCCAACATGGTTCGCGCTACTTATTGGTGTGCGTCGACCAGTTCTCTAGGTTTCTAGTTCTAGCGCCTCTCAAGGATAAGACAGCCACACGCGTGGTCCATGCTCTCGTGACTCACGTGTTGTGTCCACATTCGTCTCCTCGAATTCTTTTGAGTGACAATGGCATCGAGTTTAGGAACACAGTATTGAGCGAAATATGCGTTCAGTTTAACATCACGCAATCCTTCATCACAGCTTACCACCCAGCTGCTAATGGGTTGGCGGAGAGAGCTAATAGGAAAATCTTACAGGTCCTCAGGCCTATCGTGAACGATCTCCACGATAACTGGGAGGATTGGCTATCGCATATAGCCGCTTCCATAAATACGTCGGAAAACGACTCTACGGGGAAGTCTCCTACTGCATCTTATATGGGGTGGAGAAACATCTCCGTACGACTTCCTAACAATCCCTCAACAACCTCTCTACAACATTGATAGGTACGCACAACAGCAGATGCATATGTTTTCTAAGATACACCCGATGTTAGGTGTACGTTAAAAGTTACGAAGGTTGAAATGATGTCAAAACAACACAGACAGGCCGTCCTGGTGAAATTAATAGAGGGTGACACAGTCATGATTAAGCAAGGAAATGAGTTCGAAACTGGGGCTAAATTTCAGGGTCCTTACTGTGTTGTTCGGAATGTCAGGGGAAATCGGTTCGAGGTCTTGAGTCGAATAGTGAGTCAGTCCAGAAGTTCACAGTGATCGTCTGAAAGTAATTCCTCACCTTTGGACCTTTGATATTGGTAATTCCCTCAGAGTCAAATGTTCAACAAGATAATCCCAACACCCATAGCTATAACTTGAGACCACGGGTTTAAATACTTCATTCCCACCACTTTCAGATCATGATGTTGCGTTTTCTGATCATCTTGTTGTCCCTCGGCTCCTGCTTGCAACGACACCCCATCCACCTGAAGCCTGGTGCCCTCACGGCACACATAGGAGAGGTCTTCCTCATAGAAGATGTGCTCCTCGTAAACATCCATATACTTCCTTGACCAACACCACGGACACAATCAGGATAGTCTCAGAAAACTACTGGCATGGCAGACGCCATACGGGCTACCAAGACTAGGGAATCAAAGGCACCTTCAGTACCAACTCTCTGAATCTTTTTCAACTACTGGAGGATAGGATTCTGTTCCACGGGGAAAAGTTGATGAGGTAGACATGGATTATAATTTCACCAGTTCACTCGGGTAAAGAAGGGGTTGCTCAACATCGTTGGGTCCGCCTCAAAGTTCCTCTTCGGTACGGCAATCGACGAGGACGTACGCGATTTGCGGGACCACTACGCTCATGTACTTTCCTTTGCTGCCCGAAATCGCAGGGTGATCAACGCCAATTGTAGAAAACTTGCGCGGTTGCGTTCTAACATTGAGGAACTGCTGGAGCAAACAAATAAGATGGTATAGGTTATCAACATAGTTGTCAAATAGATAGACCAGGTGAATAAGTTTCTCCTCCTAGATCCGGCCTGCATGTATTGACAACGTCATTAACTCTGTCGCAACGGCAAATCAGCAGGTTATTAGCAACATGGTTGATGCAGCGCACGGTAGATTCACACCTGCCTTGTTCCTCTTACACGATTTGAGAACGACTGTCCATATCGGGTATCCAAATTATAGCCTCACACCTTTATTCAACCCAGACATGAGTCAATATTTTTACCCCTTGATTGAGTCCAGCCTCACCCCTGATGCCATAATCATTCACGTTCCATTTCAGACGGCGGACGTGTTTGAGGCACTCGACAGTGTCCAGTTCCGTTTTTCAGCTAAGTAAAGTGTGTTAGCCCTGACACGTCCTCGTCTTGTTCTAATCGCGAAGGATTTCGCCTGTATTCAATGGTAGCTACCACTCTTGCAATATTGCAAGGAGACGGTCTTCGGGCGATTATATTGTTCTGCGTCTCTCTTTGCCTTCCTACCAGTTCGGGAGGGTATGCGAGATCGCCTCACCCGCGTGAACGCGTCTGACGCTCTTTCCTGTGCCCTTACAAGCAGCTACCACCAACACCTGTTTTCCATAAGGAACTTTCAGGGTCTGCATTATTTCTATTTCTCAGTCCTTCTATGTCTCAGTCATCTGCCCGGAGGGTACCACTTATCAACGGGTTACTGGTCACTATCCCATAGCGGAAGCATGCTATATCCGCTCCACTAACATAACAACGTACCTGCCCCGGATCCGTCTGGTTTTCACGGCCAATATTTCCCATCGAGTGTTTCCTCTACGGTCTCGATAACATTCACTTCTCCAGCATCTCTTATGTGACTAATTCCCTTAATTCATTGTCTTTCGCAAACAAAACGGAGTTTGCGGAAACCCTGAGGAAACGCTGCCTGAATTCCTGCATCTCCCTACCTGTACCCTGGATTTTTTGTACCAATGTTTGATGTTCGTCAGTCTGTCGTCATGTGCTACCTTATTAGAGGAACTCTGTCCTGCACGATTATTTGGTTGTGCAGACACGGCGACTGGATGCAGGAAGACCACTGGCAAGGTAGTTTTTCCTTTCAGGCAAGTCAGTGGACAGAAACCTGGCATTCCCTGTCCTATACTTAACATTGTACTATGTTTCACTATTGTATGTTTCACTCACTGTATTTTTTAGGAGCTAGATGAACGTTTCATTGTCTGTAACTATGCCAGTTGATAGCTTTTCTACATGTGTCCTTATATTTATCTTTTGAGAGGTTTCTTATGTTTCATGTCACACACGTTGTGGATTCCCTCTCACTATTTATATTATAACTCCACATATGTTCTTACATAGCCAGTGTTTTATTGTAATTGTATCATAGGCAGTCTGCTTGACAAACTGCTATTTAGATTTTTATATATCGCGAGGTCGCGATCACTGGTAGGTGACCGAACAGTGTTATAGTAGGATATCAATGTATTATTATTATTATTTAATATCACCAATGAATTAGGCATACAATTGTCAATGGAAAAAACACGACAGATAGATCACGCCACCTTATAGGAATGTCGTCCGTCAGTGTTTTCATCGTCTCAGTTTTGTATACATCGCATTTCATAGTGCGTGGAGGTCACCATGACGTACGTGACCAATTGTAACAAATATTTTCCAACCTGTAAATCGTCACCCTTCACGAGAGTCCGACTGACACAACGGAGTCGCTCGCTACGACGCTTCTTGTACATATAGGCTACGGATATAATCTGCTTTAAGGAAGCTGAAGTCTTAATCAACGCCCTTTAAACGCCCCCGGCAAGCCCGTTACAAACAACGAAAAGAACGATATGCTAGTGGTTCAGAGAACAGAATATAACTTCATTTGATAACGTCATTAAGTGCGATATGATTTTTTTCGTGTGTATTGATTAAATGACTTCGTTGTTGAAAAGTATTCCAAAGATTATTCTATTCTCTTCAATAAAGTGATGTCCGCTATTCTCGTCTTTAATCAATATGAATAAAGAATCATCTCAACGTTTGACATATTAGCTGTTTTATGAACGTGAAAATGAAAATTCATGAAAATCCAATTCATTTTTTTTTTTCAACCTTTTTGAAATACTTAATGTGAGAGCCGACAGCATCTAAGAATAAGAGCCTACTATGCAACATAAAACATGTATCCTTTAACAAATATCAAGTATACTAAGCAAAGAACACTATCAACACAATAGCAACAAACACTGGCCTCTCACTGTTTCATGAAACAAATAACTGATATCTCAAGCAATTTATTATGTCAACAATAGCAACAAACACTAGCCTCTCACTGTTTCATGAAACAAATAACTGATATCTCAAGCAATTTACTATGTCAACAATAGCAACAAACACTAGCCTCCCAATGTTTCATGAAACAAATAACTGATATCTCAAGCAAATTACTATGTCAACAATAGCAACAAACACTAGCCTCCCACTGTTTCATGAAACAAATAACTGATATCTCAAGCAAAATTACTTATGTCAACAATAGCACCAAATAGTATTGCCTATCACTGCCCACTATAACATATAACAGCATCAATAGCAGCTGTCTCCATCATATTTCCCATTCCTGTTAGCAGGAACGGGAGGGTGGGCTTAAGTGCAGGGAGGCAGCCAGGTAAATGTATACAGGTAAAGGTGACGTAATTGGAAGCATAAAACAATGAGCATGATGGATGCTATCAGTTAGAGAAGTATCATACACTTCCATTCGAATTTTATCTCGGTGGACACAATCATTTGTTTTGAAAAGATGTTAAGGGCTTTTATTTTCTTTGTTTTGCTATAAAAAACAATAATAATGACTGTATAAAAATTTAATTTTAGAAATAATTATGAGAAGAGTAGTACTTCTGGCTTATTTAGGTAGTTAGTATAGTACAAGATTACACATGCATGTAATGTCACCTGGTTGCAGATTGAAGGTGTGTCTGCGGCTGACGCAGGCATCTACCAGTGCCACGTTCCTGTCACGCTTGGAAGCAGGAGGAGCTTCAAGGTGTGAAGCTGCCCAGCCAGTTGTGGTAAGATTTTAATGTTGATCATTTTCATAGAGGTGGACGAATGTGGAAAGTGTTTCTTTCCAGTGAATAGATCGGTAATGCCTTTATTTTTATCTGGGAAGCCTGGAAAGGGTTGAACTTGAGAGATGATAGCAAAGTTAAGGTTCAAATGCAAAAAAGAAAAGTTTTAGTTGGTCAGCATATCTGCTATATGCCATCAGATCAATATCAAGTGGTTTGCTAGCTTGCCACTTAAAAAAGAGGACTTGACATATACAATAACGTAAAGGTTTAAATGCAAAAAATAGACTCTTGCTTCTTGCTATTATTAGTTTCATAATTATCAAAGCCTTCTATGCCAATATGAATCAGTGCCTATATATCTTAGAAACTTGAACAAATTACTCATAAATATAAGACCAAAAAGTGTTAATTCAGTTCGAAAACAGATTAGCCTTGTTGATTATATCAAATGTTATTGTTTCCATACTCTTGAAGCCTTCAGGTCAATATCATATATATATATCTTGAAAACTCTGACAAAATTCAAGAAATAAAAAAAAGTTTATATGCAAAAAAATAGCCCAGCCTAGCATTACATATTTTTTTTTCACATTTCGTCAAAGCCTTCAGTGTCAACACATGAATCATTTCTTGTATAGCTTGAAACCTGCAAAAGGACCACAATGGCCTCTTTCACAGTTCTTGCCATGATGTGTTAGTGTAACCTGCAAAATCAACACCAAAGACTTAGAAAATTCATTGCGTGTGTTTTGTGTTCATGCATAGGTTATCACATCTGAGGAAATCATACAGGACATCTCTTTGTGTGTGGTGTGCTGTGCATCGAAAACTCTAACCATTACGGAGTGTAAAAGACTAAAAGTTTCTGTTCAAGCGATTACAAAGCCACTCATTGATGGACTGTGGAATTGGTTCTAAGAAATATAACAACCTGAAATTTTTGTTACAGAGCAAAATAGCCCACAACGTTACAGTCGTGGGACACAAGTGTTGACACAGTTTCCGGGTGCTGTTTTCGACGTCAGCTAGCGAAAGATTTGGCAACTCATCCAGCAGAGCTGACGACGCGGTTCGAATCCCCACGCTACCACCGGATCTTTCGGTCACCGCCGAGCGGCTTTAAAAACTACACACATGCGCGTCCTGAAGCACCGCACCCCATCAACCCGGGCTCTAGGAGGAAGCCGTCCAAGCGAATCAAGAAACGAGTTCCGGGGGCAGCATGAGCCAATGCCGCAAGATGGCGCCACTGATAAACACCTCGCCTGCGCCAGAACGGGCTGCTGGGCTGACCATCAGGCCCCACCTGGAAGAAGCCGGTACGACCATCATCAGGCTCCACCAGGAAGATGCCTACCGGCGCAACAGGCAACGACGGAAAAAAGCTACATTCGATTTATATGTGACGTATGTGTGTGTGTGTGTGTGTGTGTGTGTGTGTGTGTGTGGTGTAAGCGAGCAAAGAGTGGTGTGTGGTGTGAGAGATATTACTTGCTGAAGGCGCCAGGTATATTTTTTTACGAATATTTTTTAAACTGACTAAATTAGTTTTTCTCGCTCAACATGTCGGGGGATAAAGCTATGTACTACTTCAGGTAATGAAGCATACTGTGTGTAAATATTAAAATAACAGGGTCCCTTTAAGAGATTTAAATGCCTCTGGCGCTGTTACGGCTATAGCGCGCCAACACTATCGTGGTATTTCAAGGCTTGTACGCACGTAAACTCCACATTAGAAAGTATATTTCCTGCAAGTTTTGGTCATCCATCATCCCTCTATCCACTCGTGACGGCTGCCGAATGTGAAATGCGTACTCTGCTGCTCAGTTCTCCCACAGACGTTGACTGGGGAGGACATTGAAAAATTTCGCTGCGCTATAACCCAAAAAACGTCTTTTATAAAGACGTACAAGCGCAAAGCAACGATGAGCAAAGTTATGAACATAAAGAAGTCTTCTCAACAAATGAAGACCCAGTGAAACACGCAAGAAAGCAACGCAAAAAAGCAAGAGTCAATGACTCTATCATTCAATAACCAGCCGCACCTGCAGTGACCACCACCACTCACCACCTTCGAGTGATAACTTTTTTTATAAAGGGGACCATATGCCTTATCCTCCAGTAAGTGGAACAAGGTATAAACAATCATATGTGAAGATTTCTTATGCCAGTCAAGTGAATAGAAATGGCAAAAACACATGAAATGGAAAAAAACAAAACAAAACAAAACAAAAAAAACTTGTAGGAGCCAAAATCTCGAAATGTGTTTTTACGCACTTCAAAAAATTTGTGAAAATCTAAACAGTCTGATAGTCTGTTGTAAGGTAGCAATATAAACTACAACTAAATGGGTAATTCTTTCTCATTTTGTACATTTTAAAAAGTTGGTAAAAAGAAACGGGAGAAAAGTGAGAAGATTATTAGTGAAATTTATTTTTTCGAAATGAAATGAAAAATCTAAAATTTACTGTGAAATGAGAAATGTAAGTATATATACACAAATGTTCTAGGTTATTTTTTTCTGTAAAGTAATTATCTAAAAATCTAAAGTCTGTGAAACAAATAGAAGATTTTATGCTCTGGTTTGATAGTGCTTCTCACACATTCACCCAATTTCACGAAATCTTCACAGGAATGTCATAGCATTTACAATTCAACAAACAACATATTAAAATTTCAAAGACATAGGATGACAGGATTTTTCTTACGAAACCGTGAGCATCAACTGCACGACGATTATGTTTTTTAACCTGGGAGAACGTTGGGAGACCTTTTTCAGGGCTTTCACAAGTCGGGGCTGTGGGTACGGTGCAGACCCTAAAAGGGCTCTCCATAAAACACCTAATTGAGCTATTTGTAGTCGGTGGTGGTATAGCGCAATCCCTACCATGAACACCGTCCGAGGTCATTGTGGGTAGGTGAGTGATCTGAGGTGGGCTTTTTTTGTCAAAGGTGGTGCTGAAGGTCATGGCAGGCTGACTTTAGCTATCCACAGTAATCACTCGTCAAATTCTCTATAGTAGACAACAAGGACTATTGGCTAGATGCCACACGTCACGAGACTGTTTATTTTGTGGACAAACACCACCAAAAAGAAGGGAGTTTGAGGCAAAAGTAACAGGTTATTTTTAACGGCTTTTGTTATGAGAGGAGTACTTTTGATGTACATTCCCTGTCTCTTTTCTTAGTCTCAAAATGCAGTGTAATTTTGTCGTTTCGGCCACTTCTCGGCTTTCCCATATTGAAGCCCACGGGCTAAAAAATCTGTTATGAATGCTCACCACTAGTCCACGCTCTGTAATAAGATTTCTGTATTCCATAAGCTAAATAATTTGCTTGGCTTTCGTCGTCAGTATTCTGGAGAGAGAGAGAGAGAGAGAGAGAGAGAGAGAGATAATAAAGTCTGCGTATGAATGTTCCATCTGTTCGTCTGTCTGTCTATATCTGCCAGTGTGACTGTGCATTCATCTTCAACCTTATCTTCTTCCATCGTCACTTCCATCCAACTGTCCACACAAGTATCTATAAAACTGGTTCCGCCCATCTGTCTGGTATTTCTGTTCATAGCCACATCTATCATCTATCTATCTATTTATCTATCTGTTTATCTGTATAGAGTTATGTATTTTATATAGATTTATCCATCTAGTCTCTCTCTCTCTCTCTCTTCTTCTTTCCACAAGTGACGGATTGCACCTGTCTCCCATCGGGGGCAGCCAGATCAGCGTCTCAACGAAGCAGCATGTGTCATCTGAGCAAAAACGAGTCACAGTAACGTCCTCCACCCTGCCTTCCGTGTAAATAGACGCCGTGCATCGCAACAAACCCGTAAATCAGTGATCCCAGTACTGTACCACCCTATTACCAAGCCTCAGATAACTTAAAATCCTTAGTTTGCAACAAATTTGATGAACTGAGATGTCTTGTTTCAACAGAAAAATTCTTGACATAATTATAACTGAAACATTTATCGACACCACAAATATTGATTTAAGTTCCGAATACAACATAGATGGCTGCCAGACCTCTTAACAAAGATCGTGTAAACTGTAGAGGCGGGTGGCGTCTTTATGTCAAAAGCTATTTGCAACCTTAACACAAAACACCAGGAAACAGTAACATTGAACATTTGTGTTATAAACATTGCAAAAGTCAATTTAAATATATCTGTCACCACAGACCTCCCGCGTGGGCAATCACCGATGACACCTGAAATGTACAGTGTCTTAAGGCAGTCACTTAATAACAACGACTCACCGATATTAGGGAGATTCTTAACCTCCTGGCATCGACTGGGCGACACTGCCGGGCAAAAGGTATGGGCCACAGAATGATACTCTCTCTCTCTCTCACAGACACACACACACACACAGATATCGGCTGGTCATTGGGCGAGATGCTGATGTCATGGGTGCTGTGGAGCAGGATACTGAGGCAGCGGGCAGATGTCATAAAGCTGAGCAGCATATGTTGACCCAGTGGTGCTGGAGGAGGAGATGGTACCTCCTCCAGCTATATTGCCTCAAATGAGCACTGTGGTGAGACGGTTTCACAAGTACACAGTTCCTGAAAAAAGGGTCATATATTAGTCATGGTGATTAATGCTTGTAACTTAAGTAGGAAGGAAGAAAAATACAAAGGTGAAATATTTCTATTAACTGAAGTATTTCTATTATTTTTTGTTTGTTTAGTAAAAGTAATGGTGACTGATAAAAGTGTGTATCTACAAAGAATGTAAATTTATGAGTGATTATTACATTGTTTTAAAAAGGATATAAAAGTTTTCACAAACATACATGCCAGTCAATACTTTCACCGCTTACTTGACTGCTGCTGCTGCTGCTGCTGTCCTGTCTGTAGCACTTTGGGCAAAGCCAAAAGTCAATGCCGAAAGGCATTATTACTCCCGTCAAATATTATTAGACGAGCGGCCCGATGATGTCAGTATACACCACCTCGTCTATCATACAGTTAATGTGATAGTTGGTGCACCACCACATATGAGTAACATTGTTTATTTTATTATTCTAAATAGATATGTAATAATTTCGTCAGTATAGTGTGAGAGGTGTGAAGCTTGAGGGTTGGGCCCCGGGAAGGGATGGATGGATGGTGTGAGCGGGAGACGTTAGAAGGGAGGAGGACACTGTGGCATAGTAGAATGACTGTGTGTGACAAAAGCAAATGGAAAGAAAAGCAGTTGAGGGAGTGTGTGAGGATTGACGTGGCCCTACAGACTCTCCTAGAGAAAGGTGTACTTGCAGGCTGGGGCACTTCAGGTGTTGTGGGAAAATGTCATTGCTAACCGAAGGCAGGGGTAAACCGAGGTGGCTGTAACAACCCAAACTTGAAATTCCCTGTCTGAACTGTGCAGCTAATCCCACACTACAATGAGGGTCTTCTCTTCTCCTTCATTGGGAAGAAGACAGCCAAAAAGAGTATATAGATAGATAAATAGAGAATGTCATTGATAGATGAACATTAAAAAATATTTATATCAAATATACGATTGCCCATTATGAACGTTATTAGTTGTAAGCTGAAAAATAAAGGTACGTACTTGTGGCCTGTGTATAGCTGCATTCTGTGATCACGAAAAAAAAAGACTAATATAAATTTTACATTTAAAGACATAACAACTCAACAAATTTACCAGGCCTGCCTGCCGCTGCTCATTCTTGTACTGCGCAATGCAGAAGCACAGATTTTGCAGTATGTTGTACCACCGCCTCTCAGCACAGTCTTCCTGCAAACGTGGGGTCCAGTCCCAGGGAAGGCACATTGTAAGGTAATATAAATGTGAAGTGAGTTTCTTAACAGTTCCTCTCATGGCGTGCTATCGTATTTACCTTCTCCAATAACATTTAATACGTTCTGTGATGGAAAAGCTAAATCAGTATTTTTTTTTACATGACTCATCCGCCAAGACATTAACTTTCTACTTGTTATGAAGACACATGGCCAAAATTACTACTAATGCATTATGAATAAATGCTTTTTCCAGATAGTCTCAACATAAAATACTTTGTAAAAGTGTTGATGAGTCTGGCATGTGACCCGACCCCCCCCTCCCAAGTAAGAAAAAAAAAATCAAAATAAAGAATAAATCAAAATAAGAGGTAAATATGACTCAACTCTCTTATAATAACCCCTTCTCCAATTTCAACAAACTTGGGGACCACCACCATATTAGGTCGGACGTGTTAGGTAGGACAGGGTTTAGCAGAGGTTGGTTTGAAGCATGTTAGAGTTGTTGAGGGAGCAGGGGTTGCAGCAGAAATGGTCATAATGAAATCTATTCACGTGGGAGCAGTAGGAAAAAGTATGTTTTGGTTTGGAAACTCAAGGTAGTTTGTGTTCGTAGACAAAAATACCAATTTGACGAGGACTAGGTTAGTTTGCACTTGCTGCCAAGTTATTTCTATCTATGAATATGAATATGTAACAAAAAATTCAAAGCATTAACCTCAATTACATTCTCTTGATAGTACATCTCCACCCAAACATTATATCACCATAATCTGTTTTGACCAATGCTATCAAAATAATATTTGTAAATCTTATTTTACCATTCTCATCAAACCTACCCATTCCCCATATAGTCTTGACATAAGAAGTACTTGTAAAAGTGTTCTAGGTCTGGCATGCCTGTACTGCCCCCCCTGCCCCCCAAAAGAAAAAAAAATAATCAAATAAAAAGAAATAATAAATAAATAAAACAAAAGAATAAAATATGAGGCAGAAATATGCGTTAACTATCTGCACCAACCCCTCTTCGGTAAAATCTTAAGAATAGCGGCTCCTAGCAGAGATGCGTTTGGGGAGCACAGTGTGCACAGTGTGTAGTGTATCACAACATTCATAGCATCGTATGACAGTAAATTGACAAGAGGACAGGCGCAAAAGTGCATTTGTATGTCCAGGGGTGTATATACTTTTCCCCTGTGTCTTCACGATTTCTTCTAAGTCAATGGGCGATGAGACTGTGAGCTCCTAGGGTGAGAAGAAAAGGAAGAGCCCATGGGCAGAAAAATAAAACCCCCATGACATGAACACGCCTGTCCGCTTGTCCAAAAACCCCGTCGTATGTGCTGGAAATCATTGTAAAACCACCTACATCGTGCCCTAAATGCGCACCTGGGCTAGGAGCCGCTATCTAGATTTACCCCCTTCCCAAAACAAACTTGGGGACCTGCCATATTGATTTTAGGACATGTTAGGTAGGACAGGGCCAGTATGGCGGCATAGTTAGAAGTTTAGTTATGTTAGGGTTGTTGAGGAGGGGGTTGTTAAATGGTCATATATATAATTCCATGAATTACAGAATGGGAAAGACATGTGACTTCCAAGAAAGTCAGTGGTTGTGTTATTATGCAAAAAATACCCAATTGATAAGGTTGGAAGTTAGTTTATAAAGCTACCTTAAATCATGAATATGTGATTACCTTGTCACAGCTTCTGACACTTCAGTCCACGCTCTCTTCTTATCCCCAGAGGTGACAGTCTTGCCGTAACGCCCTCTGATGATATGTCTTTTTTCATATATCTGCTGTAAGAGGTAGACCGTTTCATCTTGAGACCAATTGAATCTCCTCCTCCTCGCCGCTGGTTCTCCAGTAGGTGAGCTCATTAATAACAGTTGACGTGGTTATGGTGCGGTACTGAGCGTGTTGTTGTGACGAAGAGACTCCTTTGTCACAACAACACTCTCATTATCTCCCTTTGAAAGGAGGGAGATAACGGGAGGAGTGAGGACGTAGAAGCAGCCTCTAACTACATTTCATTAATATCTGCCACAAAACTCTCTTTTTTTTTTCTTGTGTTTACCATTTATTTTGTTTTTGTTGTTCATTTATACGTATTTCCTATGCAAACCTTTATTTTTTTCTTTTTCTTTTGAAATATTTACGAAATTCCTGTCGGATGTTTACGTTTTGCACGGAGGCGTCCTTAGCAACGAGCCCGCCATAAAGAAGAAGAAGAAGATAATAGTAGCCAGGGATTTGCTAATACCTACACTCAAAGTTGACGAGGATAGCTTTTACTCTTAAGAATTTGAAACTATTAACTTTGATAGTAACTTTAAGAGTAAAGTTAATAGCTCTCGAGGATACGGGCCTGGTCATCTTCCACAGCAACTGGTGAAGATGATGCTCCTGTCTGTATATCATACATAATCATTAACATACAATTTACCAAATAACTCCAATTCAAATGAATATAAAGTTTTGCTATTGATTAATGTCACATTTCAACTCATACTGTCATATGTACATTTGAAATCAATGTTTTTTTAATCAAAGTCCCCCAAAATTCCAATGTACCCATTTATAGTCTTTTATTTTCATATACTATGTTGTATTGGTTTCTTCATGCAATACCTTGAAAACAATTACTAGGATCTCCAGTGACAGAGAAATTTACAAGAAAATAAAATTCAGCTGCTAATATTGGCACTAGATAGTTAACAACTATTCTAGTCCATGCTATACAAAATAACATTAGTGAAGTAATGGAGCTGGGCCACAACCCTGTCTTGGCAGAACAAGGCAGTGCAAGCACTACAAATCAGGATAATGTTAAAGCACATCTTGCGGTGAATTTAGTCAATTACCACTATGCAGTGTTTTATAAAACATCTTGCTCAATTGCACGTGAATTTTGGGAAAATCAAGCTCCGTCCTTAGTTTATCTTGAATAGTGTCATATAAAACAAACATTTTAAATGGGTTGAATACTATAATAAAGTCAATAGTAGTGATAACATTTTACAAAGTTTTCATCCTGCGACAAAATACTAGTCTAAGAAGAATATAGCATTCACCCACTATGTGAATGTGACCATAAAAATAAATCAATCAAATAATCTCATCAGTATAAAACAAAGTATAAAAATATTACAAAGCATGTAACGAGTACTTTCACGAGGCTTGCAACGCTTCTTGAGAGGGGCAGTTGGTACCTCATCATCAATTTGCTGCCTTTTTTGGGGTGCTCCAAACTTTGCCTTGAGGGCAACAAACTCTTTCATAGGCATCCTAAGGCACTTCATTTTGGTTCTCAATGACATTCTCAACATTTCTGAAAATCATAACTATGAAAATGAAATTTATGACTATAAAATGTCAGTATCATACTAGTGATTAAATATGTAGATTCTATTTTGTTTCAT